>NW_020956768.1:61500-80013 GCF_003031625.1 Empidonax traillii | reverse complement strand
TTTTCTTTTCTTTTCTTTTCTTTTCTTTTCTTTTCTTTTCTTTCTTTTTCTTTATTTTCTTTCTTTTCTTTCTTCTTTTTTCCTTTTTTCTTTCTTTTTTCTTTCTTTTTTTTTTTCTTTCTTTTTTCTTTCTTTTTTTTTCTCCCTATCTCTCTTTATTTCTCTCTTCCTTCCTTTTAATATATTTAATTCAATGTTGTGTATTCAAAATACTAGATAAATTTAGTACAACATATATAACAATGAAATATAAATATATGCATTATATCTATCAATGTATCAATAAAATCTATTAATAAACAATTTATTAAAATCTATTTATTATAAACAATTCCGGTTGTTTGTGGACTCTCTGACTCTTGGTGCTCCTTCCCACCACAAACATTTATGACTCTTGGTGCTCCCTTTCCCTCATGTCTGGGTCGGCACAACCTGCTCAGAAAAGATGCTGAGTTTTCCAATCCTGCTCGTCTGTTCCTGGTCCGTGTCAGGAGCAAAGCGGGTGTTGGGAACAGAAATAATCAGGAAATCACAGAATATCCCGAGCTGGGAGGGACCCACCAGGATCATCCAGTCCCAGCCCTGGCCCTGCCCAGGACACCCCAACACTCCCCCCTGTCCCTCCGGCGAGGGCAGGGGGTGATTTCCCATGTGGGACCTGACTGTGGCCTTCCAGGACCTGAAGGAGCTCCAGGAAAGATGGAGAGAGACTATTTCCAAGGGCCTGGAGTGACAGGAAAATGGGGAATGGCTTTGAACTGGCAGAGAGCAGGTTTAGATGGGATATTAGAAAAAAATTCTTCCCCATGAGTGTGGTGAGGCCCTGGCACAGGTTTCCCAGAGAATTTGTGCACTCCTTATCCCTGGAAGTGTTCAGGACTAGGTTGGACAGGACTTGGAGCAACCTCGGATAGTGGAGGGTGTCCATGGCAGGGGGTTGGAACTGAATGATCCTTAAGGTCTCTTCCAACACAAGGCATTCATTCCATGATTCCATGATCTCTTCCTCCAGGCAGTTGTGTTGAGCAGTAACACAACAGGGATCTGTGGTGTTTAAGATGTGCCTATGAATTAAGAAAAAATCTTTGCATCCCCAAGGGAAAGAGCCAGATAAATCTGGGAGCAAGCAGAACACCCGCCAGTCCTCCAAACCTGCCCTGAGAACATTCCAGCAAGGAAAAGCAGCCACAAAACTTTACCAGACATTCACGTGAGGTTAATACCTCTGGAAAATGCAGCCTGGTGATTGCACACAATGACATTTGACCCTAAGCATGAAGGAACATGGAGACAGAGGCCACCCCTATAAAAAGAGTTTGGCCAAGAGTTGGAATTCATTTGCAAAACATTTGCCCCTGCCCACCCCCTCCTCTTCTTTCTCAGGATCCACAGATGGAATTTATCCTGGGTTTGGGTTTGTTTCCCCTGGATCTGACTTTCACAAGCAATATTTTCAACTTTTTTTCAAGATTTCAGCTGGAGATAATTTCTTTTAAAAATAGGACCTTGCTTGCGTGCCTTCCATGCCCAAATGCCAGTTTTACTTTCAGTGGTTTGGAAAGTTTAGTGTTTTTTTTTTTTTTTTAATGTGAGTTGAAGACTGGCTGGTCAGCTTTCACTGCTGATTGAATCCTTCAGCTTCGTTCTGGATCACGATTACTCTTCATGATGAGTCAAATTAGTTTTTATGCTTGACAACCGGTAAATAATAATAACAATAAAAAATCTAGTATAAAAAATTATTTCAAGGGAAATGAAAGTTTGGAGAGGGTGGAAAAAAAACCACACAAAAAAACACCAACTCGGTCTAATGAAAACCAAATTCTTGGAAATAAAACTAGGGGACAGATAAAACTGAAGTGAAATGCAAATTATAAAGACAGCTTCTTTGCTGAATCAGGCAAGTGTCCAATTCGCTGTTTCCATGAAACATGGTGCTGTGTTCACTTGTCACAGACGATTTGTAAATCCCAGCAGGTCTCCCGCTTGTTCCTACCATCGCTCCAGCAGATATTACATATTGGCTGTATTTTTTATATCACTTTTAAAGGAATTAGCACAGATTGCAGGCTGGAAGGAAGAAAAAAAAAAAGAAAAAAAGAAAAATAGAAATTCCCTGGGGAGCTGCAGGTTTGTACCCTCTCCTGGGCAAATGAGTCAAATCCCAGCACCTCTCCCTTCCGGCACAGGCTCTTGGAAGCAAAAGCTTTAGTTCTCACCTGCTCAGCGGGACATCTCTGCTGGAAACCTCTTCCAGCACGTTAATATGGAGAGGAAATAGGAAAAAAATAATCCATTTCCCCCAGACAAGAGGCCACCAGTTATTTGTTTCAGAAGCCACCGAGGTAAATACTGGTTGACAAATTGTGCAATGGTGCCTTTTGGGACTTTATGATTTTGCTGTAGGACAGATCATCTTCTCTAGCAAGGGCTGCTTGATGCGATTTGCTGTGTCTGTGAATGTGGTCTGTAAAAAGCACGAGGATGGCGAAGCTTAAGGCTAAACCACAACCCCGAAATGCCCGCAGTGAGGCCCTGCAGCAGTGATTTGGTCATTTCAGAGCACCCAAAAAACGACCTGCCATTGCCCTCGTCCCCTCTGGTGGGCATCATCATGATTTGCAGCGTGTGATCGTCGCAGCTCTGTGGTCGTTCATTGACATATTTCTTCTTGTGCTGTAAAGGGAAGTCTGAATTATGTCCTTTCTGTTGCTCACTCCTGAGACCAGCTCTGCGTCACTGCTCCAGGGAGCAACCCCAGATCCAGGGGCCAAACTGCAGAGCAGCTTCTCACCCTCCTGGAGTGGATTGCTCACGGTGTATCTCTTGGCCCAGAACTCCCCTGGGACCCATAGAGGGAAAATAAGAAGTAAATGTTACTTTTCTTGTCATTTTTCAGCTCAAAGTGCCAGCAGTAACATCAGGGATCTTTTTTTTTTTTTCCTAGCCTTGCAGAATATAATAATATTCTGGCGGATAATATCCTGGCAAAACTTTGGCAGAGCACTGTGCAGGTACAGGTGGGTCTAGAGCTGACAGGAAGCTCTTTGAACACTTGGTGAGGTGGTTTTGAGGAGAGTCTTGATGGCCCCAAAACTGTAGTCAAGTCTAACCTGATGAAAACAACATATATGTCCCACCAGCACTGCCCACTGCTTCCAAATACGATGATCTCATGGCAAAGGTTCAAAAACAATTGGAAAGGAGGACAAGGTGGGCACACAGATTGCATAATTGCATAAACCTTCTCTTCTTAGGGAACTGTTGGAGAAACCCCAGCAGCTGGTAGCAACACCTTTTTTCCTCCTTATCAGTTGTTCTTTGCTTCTTTATTTTTTTACTTTATGTGCAAAATAGCCACAGGATCCTATCAGAACTGTGTGCAGTCACTGCCAAGAATGACGACATTTAGCTGTGCTACAGGCATGGGATAAACCAAAAGGCATATTTTAGGTGGCCCTGCTTTGCCAGGAGATGTTTAAAAAGTCTGTTCTATTCCTTATTCCCACTTTCCTGGTGTCATGAATCTCCTCACAGGATTTTGTCCAGCTCCTTCACCATGTCTCTGACCTGGACTTGCACCCCTGCAAGAACACCAGACACAAACCAGAAATGTTTCCTTTCTCATCAGTGGCAACTCTGAGCGATGTTTTAATGACCTGCTCTTTTTCGCTTCGTGTTGCAAAGACCTGGGGACTCCTGCCAGCTCCTGGGGTTCAGAATTCCTCCTGCACCCCTTCCAGCCTGCTGCGCTCCAGAGGGGAAGGAAAGCAGCTGCCACACAGCCACGAAGCAGAAAGCACAGCTTGTTTTTGAAAGTACATCCCCTGCTTACACAGGCTTTGCTTCCAGCTGTCCCCTCCATCCTCCCCGCACTTTCTGCATTTCATTTGAATTCGGTTCTCCAACCTCGTGCCTGCCTGCCCTGCTCCCAGACTCCCCTGCCCTGTGCCGATGCGATCCGACTGGAAATTGTGCATCCTTTCCCAAGGGAAACACGCAGACTTTTCTCTTTTAGATGTGCCCGAGGCGTGGCACATCCTCCAAAAAAAATCCTCCACTGTCGTTTAACATTCTGGGAACGAGCAGAGGAAGGAAGGTTTTTCACTCCCCGGTTGCCGCGAAGGGAATAGGGGAATATTTTTGTCACCCGTCGAGCCGGGTGGTGTTTTTTTGTCATTACACTGCAAGGCAAGGAGCCTGTGAATTCATTTCTGTCTTCAGTCATTAGGCAGGTCCTCCCTAATTTTCAGCCGGGGATTTGGCAGAGTGCTGGAGCAGCGGATGCGTTTCATGACAATCACATGCCCTGCGATTGTGAGTGCGTGACGCGGCCTCACATTTTGACCCCCTCAGCCTGAAATAACCACTCACGCTGGGCAATGCACCCACTTGGTCTCCCTTTCAGCTGAAAGGGCATTTCCCCAAATTAGACTGAGCCTGTGATACGGATTTACTCTAAATTCCACCTGGGTCTGGGGGACAGACTATTCCTGGACTTCTCTAAAGACTCCTCCTGAGGCAAACATGCTTTCCTGACAACACTTTGAAAAGTTTCAGCTCCCAGAGTTACCTCCTACTGGCTTGCCTACTTGTATCCAATATTTTTTGTGTTTTTGGTCTGGTTTCTATATGCCCACAGTTCAACTGAGTCCCACAAAAAGTCTTTGTAGCACTCTGAGGAAATATGCAGGTTTGGCTGCAGAATATTGATGTGATGTGATGAAGAAAAGACTCAGATGTTGGGATTTGAATACCTTGAATAGAGTTTGTCAGCAATCCATTAAAGAATTTTTATTTCCTTTTTCATTTTTGTTTATTTTAGAATTTTGGTGGTTTTTTTCCCCTCAATTATTCCAAACTAATTTGAAAGCACATATGGTGGAACTGAGTATCCTGGCTGGAAATGCAGTGGAAAATCTTCCAAAATTGTCAGTACTTCATTTGTCACAGAATCACAGGATGGTTTGGGTTGGAAGGGAATTTAGGATCATCCAGTTCCACCCCCTTGCCAGGGCAGGGATACCTTCCACCATCCCAGGTTGCTCAGAGCTCCATCCGACCTGGCCTTGGGCACTTCCAGGGATGAGGGTGTTCCACAACCTCTCTGGGCAAATACAAAATAGTATTTTACTATTTTGATCTATAAAACTTCATTTTTCTTTTAAAAAATTTCAAGCACTAACTAAAAAAAAAAAAAAAAAAAGTAGAAGAATATTGAGGGGAAAAAAAAATCTATTCTTATAACTCTGAAACTACATAAAGTGACTCAAGCCAACTTTTTCATTTTTGGAGTGGCTTTTTTGTATTTCTACACTGTATCTGGCAGAGGACAGACAGGACTTTTGAAATCCCAGAAGTTCTGGTGGTGCAAGGAAAACTTTTTCAGCTGATCCCAACATGATAGGTTTCCCTAGAAAATATTTTGCACACTAAAATGTCCTTAAGAAATCACTCAAACCTATTCAGGCTCCCCTGTTGCTCCCTCAGAATTTTTGATCATCAAGAGGAAATGTAATTAATTATGAGCTTTGTGTATGTGTGTCTTTGAGAAATTGTAGAATAATTCAACATTAGTCCTGGGGTAAAATGTGAAAATAAAATCACAGCATCTCCACTTTGCTTCTGGTGCTGAGAGAAAAAATGCTGCCCATGGATAGAGTTATAGATTTACATGTAGGAATTTAACAAGAGCTTAAATAATCTGTGCAGTAGATTTGGTGACAGAACATGGGATTAGTGTTTTGAGACATTCTAAGTGCCCCAAAAAGGGACCTACTGATGAATTCTACCCTCTCCTTTCCTGTGCCTGAGATCTGTGGGAATGTGGGAGAGCTGGATGAGTGAGAAAACAATTTACCTGGCAACCTGTCTCCTGTTTGCCGACTGCAAGAAACCTACAGCTCTGTGAGGAGAAAAAAAAAAAAAACAAACAAAACCATTAACTTTGTTACCAGAGGAAATGGAATTTAAATTCAGCTGTAGGTTCTTTTTAAATAAATCTGCAATTTTAACGTCAACAAGTGCAGTAACCTCAACAGAGGCTGCCCACTCTTTTCCAGGCTTTTTGATTCATGGGACATGTGGGAACATGTGTGTGTGAGTGTGAGGGGACAGGAGGACCATATGTGTGGAGATCCTCTTGGCAGGCAGCTCCTTTCTTGGGAAGGGATCCAAGGCAAAGCCTTGATGCACCCTTAGGGATTAATAAAAGCAGCAGAATGGGAAATGGTTGGGTGGGATATAGATCCAGGGGTGAACTGCTGGTTATCCCTGTGACTTGGCAGGGATGTCTTCTCTGGAAAGACTTTCTGAATTGACAGGAGTCTCCTCCTGGCCACAGGGTTCACTGCAAGAGGCCACAGCCCATCACACGAGGCCACAGGTATGAAGAGTTTGGCTGGTTTTCCTTCTGCTTCAAACACAAAAAATGCATTCGCAGGATCACCAAGGCTGGAAGAGACTTTTGAGATGATCCAGTTCCACCCTCACCCAGCACCACCAGGATCACCCCCAATCCACGTCCCCAAGGGCCACATCCAGACACCTCTGGGACACTCCCACACACAGGGACTCCACCACCTCCCTGGAACACTTCTTGCAAGGCCTGACCACTCCTGCAGGGCCAAATTGTTTCTGCTCTCTGCTCTGAACCTGCCCTAGGGCACTTTGAGGCCATTTCCTCTCCTCCTTTCCCTTGGGATGTGGCAGCACAGCCCGACCCCCCCTCCCTGCCCCCTCCTGTCAGGGAGTTGCAGAGAACAATGAGGTCCCCTCTGAGCCTCCTCTGCTCCAGATAAACCCCTCAGCTCCCTCAGCTCTCTTATGACCCTCTTATCCTTTCTAAGGCTCTTTTCTCAATAGAAAGTTCTCATCCGAGGCTGTTTGCACTTTCAAATATTTTCCCTGTCATAAATGAAAAATTTGCAGGTGTCCTACTGACTTGGCAGAGGAAAGGACCTGTCTAATTGGGACATAAGTGCACATGGATTTATTAGGGAGGCACATCAGTAGTTTAGTGGGATCACTTGATTTGTCTAGTCAGGGTGATGTGTGGTTGTGTCTTGCCCTGCAACTACCCAGATTTGAGCTGCAGAGCTTCTGGGGGCATTGTCTGGGCATGGAAGTCCCATAACTTGCATAGAAGAAGAAAATTTGCACCACAGGAGTGTCCAGTCTCATACAACCAGGTCCAAACATCATTGTCTCCAGTAGGTGAACAAACGGAGCGAGGGAGTCCCTGTTACTGACACCCTGGAGCCATCTCTCATTTATTTTCCAACATGATCCTCAGCTGAGCTGAAATGGAATAATTCCATCTGTGATACCTGAGCTGGGGACTTGCTTTCACGTGACACCCATTTTAATGACTTTGCCACAAGATGCCTCAGGCTTAACCCCCACCAAGTCCTGTCAGCTGAGACGAGCAAATCTTTGGCACCAGACTTGCTTATTTGCTGCCTGTTCATCATCTACATGGCTGGGATCATCTGCTCTTACATCTCCAGTCAAGGAGCGCCTCCAGAAGCTCATACCTCATGTTCCCATTTCATGGACTGGGTGGGATGGTGTGTTTGGGAGAAAAAGTCATACTTTCCCCCCAGTATACATTAAACATTTCTTCATGGCTCGTGTGCAAAGGGATTTGTTGCCCCCTGGCAACCAGACATTGAGCTGGATGCTGCCCCAAAGCTGTGACCGCATCACAGGGACACAGCTAAAACTGAAGGGGCTGAGGGAGGGTGGGGTCCTGCAGGGCAGTGGTGTAGAGCTGAACAAACCCCCAGTGCTGTCGAGGCATTCGTGCTCTCTAAGATGTTTGAGTTGCTGAGTTTCACAAGATGGGTCAGGTTGGAAGGGACCACAGTGGGGTCCTCTGGTCCCATCTTACTGCCCAGGCAGGGCCATCTCAGGCACAGGATTGTGCCCAGATGGGTCTGGAATATCTCCAGTGGGGAGACTCCACACCCTCTCTGGGTGATCTGTTCAGTGCTGGGTCACTGCACAACAAAGAAGTTCTTCCTCCTGCCCAGGTGGAACTTGCTGGGCATCAGTTCCTGCCCCTTCCTCTTGTGCCATTGCTGGCCCCCCCGAGCAGAGCCTGGTCCATCCTCTGCCCCCTCCCTGCAGACCCCACAGACCTGGGGGAGGTCCCCTCTCAGTGTGTGCTCTGGAGGATGAACAGCCCCAGCTCCCTCAGCCTTTGCTGCTCCCAGAGATGCTCAGGGAAGGAGAGATCTCTGTGCTCTCAGGCTCTCACAGCTGTGGTGCCCTCTCTTCTCCTGACACTATTTTATGCTGCTGGGGAGCAGACGATGCCACACGATGCAACAATAGAGTTTGGGTTTGTTCACTGACTCCCATGCCCTGAAGTGCTCCCAGCAACCTCCCCAAATGGCAAGTTGCATGTTGACAGTTCCATGTGCTGCCCGGTTCCTCAGGTGAATTAACTCCTGCAGGCTTCCCACCTGGGATTTTGCAGCCCCTCCTCTGCTTGGGGCTCTGCACCCTTCCAGCTGTGCTTCTCTGGCAGGTTTTTTCCAGAGATCTGGTGGCAGTAATCCTTCCCTTGGGGGTTTCACGCTGTTGCCCTCACGCTGTGATCCTCAAAAGGCCCTGCAAGCCCAGATCCTGCTGTTAGGATGGGCCTTGGTGGGAAGCAACAACCTCCAACAACTGCGGGCTTGACTAGTAAAGCTTTGGAGTATAAAGCCTGTCTCAACACCCTGTGGGCAATAAAAGTAGACAAAGTCAATTAGGTCATACTTAAATTTGTGCCTTAGAGCATTGCCAGCTGCAAAAATCACCTTCAATTTTTTTCACCAATCATTTTGACCCATCCTCCCCCTTGCCTCTGTTTTCCATGGAATTTCTTGTCTAATACACAAATTGGATATCAGAATCCCAGTATTGTATTCCATCAGAAGCAAGTGGTATTTATCTTTCTTAGCCTGCTTTCCAAAATGAGTGAGTCTGTTATGAGCCATCTGACAGTCAAACCCTCTCTCTCATATCTCTTGAATCCATTGGGCAAATTATCCTGCAAGCCACTAAGTCAAGATAAAAAAAAATTTGTTACTTTGGTGAAAATCAGATTGAGTGTGTGTGAGAAAGAGCCAAATTATTGTCCCAGTGTGGCTGAGCTCAGTATTTCTGCACTGGTAATCTATTGGTTGCTAACAGGTAATTATGAGAGGCAAAATATTTGTAATTAAGTGACCCCTGTGTCTTGTATTTGTACCATCCACACTCCTATTTGTGTCCCCATGTTAGAGGGATTGATACAAGAGCCAGGGAGTACCAGAGTGAGGGACTTCAGCAACCACCAGGAGAAGAAGGACACAGCTCTCTAGGAAATCACAGAATGACAGGATCATTTAGGTTGGAAAAGACCTTGAAGATCATTGAGTCCAACCACTCACCCAGCCCTGACATGCTCACCACTAAACCACATCCTCAAGGCCCACAAGTGTTTTTTTTTTTGGACACTTCCAGGGTTGGTGATTCTACCACTTCCCTGGGCAGATTGTTCCAGTGCCTGACCACCATTCCCATGAAGAAATTTTTCCCAATATCCAATCTAAACCTCCTCTGGTGCAGCTTGAGGCCTTTACTCTCATCCTGTTGCTGGTTCTTTGGGAGAAAAGCCTGATCCCCATCTCACCACAACCTCCTGTCAGGTGGTTGTAGAGAGGGAGGAGATCCCACCCGAACCTCCTTTTCTCCAAAATAAAGCCCCCCCCAGGTCCCTCAGCTGCTCCTCATCAGATTTGTGCTCCAGCTCCTTCACCCCAAAGTCCAAAAATGTTCTCTGAGCCCACTCTCACAAAACCTTGTCTGTTCTCAACTGCAGATTGGGATCTTCTGCTCCACCAGGAGGAAAAAAAAAAAACCAAACAAACCCAGCATTCAGGTGTGTAATTCTCACATCCATCTTACCTTTAGTTGGCAGTTCTCACTCATTTACATCTCTGCCAAGCTTTAAGCATTAATTAATGCACTGTATTATGGCATGTGTTAAGTGTTTCTGGCAATGTTTGACAAGTTCTCCTTGCCAATCTCCTTGTTTTGGATTGCATGAGGAAATAATGTATGCACAGATCAGGCTGTGGCTGGGGAGTTGTTGCTTGATAAAGCTACTGACTTTTTTTTTTTCCCTATTCTTGCATTTTAAGCTGTGTTTGTGACAGACTGGCTGACATATTAGACATAATAAAGAGGCTAATAAACAGTATTATTGAAATCCACACAGAAGATGGGTCAAAACTCTGAGAAGAAGGAGAAAACACTGTTAATTATAGATGGAAGCCTGGCTTCTGAAAGTGCTGGAGGGTCTGTTTTAAGGATGTTTATCTCCAGTAGGTTATGAAAAAGTCAAAAGAGCACATCCCTATCAACAAATATGTATAAATTAAATTTAGGAATGAATATCCGTTGTAGCCCTTTATCGAGTTATGAAGATAAGTGAGATGCCAGAAACTAAACTTTTATCTTTGGTGACATGATGTTTTTTTACTGTTTTCTAGTTTTATTTCCTCCCTCAAGTTTTCTCTTCCCCTCCAAGCCAAAATGTGTTGATTTGTTGTTGTTTTGTTTTTGTTTTTTTTTTTTTTTCCTGTGCTCAGCTGAAAGCAAATGAGCCCATAAATGGTTTCTTGATTTTTACTGATCCTTGTTGCTTCAGAGTTTTGTAACCAAAAAGATCTCTCAAGGGTAAAGGAGCACAGCCTTCTACATTAACACCACAGGCTCACTTAGGAGGATCTGTTATCTTTTCCTGCAACTTGCTCTTTCTGACAACCGTAAGACAAATTTAAGCTTTAGGAATTCTTAACATGTTAAAATTGTCCTGCCTTTCACAGTCACTTAATGGGGAGTGATGGCTCGGGCCCGTGGAGCTTAATTTTATTTTAATTGGCCTGGATCACCCCCAGGGACGTGACAGTGGGCATTGGCAGGAAAATAACCATTCCACCTCAGTGTCCCTGCAGCTACAGGTGGACTGATCTTTCCACAGATATGGAATTCAGAGGTGCCTTCCTCCAAATGCAAGATGGCCTTGTCATTTTTCCATCAGGCTTGGGAACAGCTTCATTAAAATGCTCTTGTAATGAACACACAATCCCACTGGGATCCCTGTGAATGTTTTTGCACTTTTCACATGCGAAGAACAACAGGTAGAAGAAATATCAGCAATGAACTCTCTGTTTGGGGAACAACATCATGATTCCAGAGCAGAGGCATCATTGTCCTGTGTAAATAGAAGCTGTATCCATCATCCAGGGATTTTCAGATTGTGTCAAAGAAAAAGACAAAGCAAAGGGACGTGGAGCTCTGTCACAACTCAACCTCCTGCTCAACAGTTTGACACCTTCCACCAGCCCAGGTTGCTCCAAGACCCATCCAACCTGGCCTTGGACACTTCCAGGGATCCAGGGGCAGCCACAGCTTCTCTGGGCAACCTGTGCCAGGGCCTGCCCACCTTCACAGCCAAGAATTCATTCTTAATGTCCACTCTATCCCTGCTCTCTGTCAGTTTGAAGCTATTCCCTCTTGTCCTGTCCAAGGGCCTCCAGGCCCTTGGAAATAGTCTCTCTCCATCTTTCTTGTGGGGTTCTTCGGGTCCTGGAAGGCCACAGTCAGGTCCCCCCAAAGCTTCTCTTGTCCAGCTGAACAATCCCAGCTGTGCCAGCCTTTCCTCCCAGCAGAGCTGCTCCAGCCCTGGGTTCCTCTTGGACTCTCTCCATGTCCTTCCTGTGCTGGGGACCCCAGAGCTGGGAATTGTTTTTGGAAGGACTTTTTGATCTCTTTCTCAGGTCCCTGTAAAACAGAGGTGAGCAGATCTTTTCTTCACCTCCCTGAGCAGCCAGAAATGAAGCTGTGCAGAAGCTCCAGTGCACTGGGGGTCAGTGGCAGTGGCTGCTCCTCGTTGTAGCAGGACCTTTCTGTACCTGCCAAGGTGTCTGGAGGTGGGAGGTGTATGGAGAGACAGCTGAGCATGGATTTCACCCCACTCTTGTTTTGTCCTGTTGGTGTGGTGAAAGTTGTAGATCCTCACTCATTCTGGTGGAATTCAAGGAGTTTTCTGTGCCGCTTCTTGCCTGATCTGTAACTCCCTACTGCACCGAGGCTCCCAGATGGATTCACAGCACTTTCTGCTCTTCCTCTGTATTCTGTAGATGCCAAACAGTCTCCTGTGGTGAGGGTGAGATCCTTTAACACCTGTCTCCTCCTTGGCTGCTGCTGTGCCACGTCTCACACGTTCCCTCAAGTCTCCCCTCCGCAAGTTCCCAAACCAGGAGCTCTGCCATCTGTTCCCCAACTGCTCCTGCTGCACCAGGGCAGGAGCAGCTGTGAAACCCTGCTCCAGACATCCCTACTCCCCTCTGGCAGCTAAAGCCTGT
Organism: Empidonax traillii; assembly: GCF_003031625.1. Classification (NCBI taxonomy): domain Eukaryota; kingdom Metazoa; phylum Chordata; class Aves; order Passeriformes; family Tyrannidae; genus Empidonax; species Empidonax traillii. The sequence goes on along the minus strand of NW_020956768.1, from coordinate 67,609 downwards.
GGAGTTTATCCTCTAGGAGCAGATTTGCTCTCCTGTTTTGGGACTGGACATCTCCAAGCCTCTGCTCCCCCCCCCCCCCACCCCGTGTGAATCTCACATTTTGGGATTAGACTGACCTCTAGAAGGAACAGGTGTGCCTGTGGGAATGGTGGCATTGGATGGCATCTGTAGCATCTAAACGTTATTTTTCTGCATGGAAAGGGTGGTCAGACATTGCCCAGGGAGGTTTGGAGTGCCCAGCCCTGCAGGTGTCCAAGGCAGGCCTGGCCGTGGCACTCAGTGCTCTGGGCTGGGGGACAAGGCGGGGTTGGGGGACAGGGGGGATCCATGGTCTTGAAAGTCTTTTCCAACCTCAATGATTCAATGATCAGCCTTGAGGAGCAAATTTGCCTTTCCTTCCTCTGTTCAGCTCCTGTGGTCGAAGAGGGAGCTGAAGAATGAAATAATTTATTTTTAAATAGTTTTTCAACAAGGAAGTTGAAAACTGGGCAGTGACATCACTGGAGAACGGGATAGGGACTGAGCTGCTGGTGGGCTGAGACCACTGATGGTGGCTGGAGAGAACCCCTGTCCTTGACTTTCACTGCTGGGAGAGCAGGGATGCAGCCTCCAAAATCATTGATAATGTTCTGCTTGGGGAGCCAAGAGAGGTTGATTGGGAATTGCTGTGTTGGAGACTCGAAAGAGGGAGAGAAACTCCTCAGGTGTCTGGGGTTCCCCTTGAAGGACAGAAAACAACCATAAAAAAATTCATTTATAGTTCCTTAGAATCAAATGGCTCCTTAAACACTGCATGTGTTTGCATTGGTTGAGAGCAGGGTCAGAGCACTCATTTTGCACTTTCCTTCGTTTCTCTAAGATTTAAATACATTTCTTTATGTGCTCAGCGATTTAATTCAGTCCACGAAGGTACTTCCAAAAGGATCCCAACCCTGAATTGAAGTGCTTGTCAGGCACTGTTTTTCATTTAGCCTTGTAAATTAAATTCCCAAGGAGAAGGTCCAGGATTATTGAAGGGTATTTATGCATCTAATGATGCCTTGGAAAAACACACCACGTGGAGCTACTGAGGTCATGTTGACTGTCAAGTATTGAGAAACTAAACTAATATATCTCTTGGGCTGTGAATTTTATATATTCTTCAGAATTGAATATTTTTTGCTTGTACTTCATGGCATCAGTGCTTCTACCTTTGATTAAAATGAAGAGGTAGTTGGGAATTTGCAGTTTGCATTTTATGTAACAAAGTCTCTTGCTTTTCCACAGTGATTTGGTTTTGTATTTATTTATACAGAGTTGATTTTTTTTTTCCACAGAAGGTTTAGACAGCACTTTTATTCTTTTTTTTTTAATTATTTATTATTCCTATTAAGTGCTTGAGTTTAAAGAATTGCTAATTAAGTCCTTCATCAGCTAATTTGTATTGCAGTTTAACCTCAGTGAATTTGTAAAAGGTGCTGTTCCTCCTGAGAGCATTTGTGTTACTTATTCATTTCCCATCACTTCACCAGAAAGTGCCTTAAGCATAGGAGTTAATAAACACATATCAAGTATTAAATCAAATACCTCTTCTCATTTAAGTAATTATAGTGACTGTCCCAAGCAGATGAAGTAGGAAATTAGTGACACTACCCTTCATTTTTGAATCCAAGTGTCCAGAACAATATTGGTTCACCAAAGTGAGATTTGAGGGCACAGACGTTCCTTCCTTTTCATAAGCAAATGAAACTTTTGCAGTTGTTTCTCAGCTATTTGTTATTTTGAAAAAAAAAATAAGGAATATGGTGCTGATAAAACCCTGATGGTGCTCTCAAGTTGGGGATAGTGAAGTTCCTCGTGCGACTGAAAGAAATAAATTGGTGTTATTAGTGGAGGAGGAAGCATTTCAGAGTTATTCAGGTTGTTGAATACTTCCCACATAAAAGCCTGTATTTAATTCTAATCTTTGTACTCAACTAGAATTTCACTGGCATGGAACTTTCCCAGCAAATCAAGGTGCCTTAGGAGGATATTTCTGAAGGAGAGAGGAGACCTTAACTCAAATAATTCGTCTGCTGTAAAGAGGCTCAAGTTAAAAAAAAAAAAAACCACTCTGTGATTTTCACTCCAGTGGAACATTCAGTAATCTGTTCTCCAAGTTAATCTTCACCCCATGTGCTTGGAACCTAAACACAGGTTTTAGCAAGAGGTGTCCTTTTGCAATTGCACCTCCATGAACGTGTTCCAGCCCAGCAGGATTTTCCCAATAACCAGAACTGCAGACCCCTGTGGGTTACTCAGGCTCTGAGCTCCTTTGAGGACAGAAGGGACACGCTCTTGGTTGCTCTGCTGGTGGGTGTAGCACCCAGAACCTGTTTTCCACTGATAAAAACAGATTAAAACACAATGGGAAGAACTGAGATTGGAAGAAGAGCCTGGGAAAGGAGCCTGGTGGGTGATACCAGGACTCAGCACACACAGAGGCTGCCTGGGCAAGCATTCTTGGAGCAAGACTGAGATTAAATGTGTTTTTAACCCAATAATCTTGCCCTGCTGACTCGAAAGCAAAAGCCCACCCTGTTTCCTGCAAGTAGGTGACAGGAAAATGCCCATAAAGATTTTACACTCGAACTCCTCTGCCAAACCCTTGTGGAAAACTCTTCCCATGTTACATTCCCTGAACACTGAGCCTCAGCAAGATCCACACATTCAGTCATCACAGCAATTTACATCTGGCTGCAGAGTCTCACGAGGGTAAACAAGAATAAACTTGGCCAATTAGGTCTTCTCACAGGGGTTTAGTTGATTTTTATTAGCAGCAAATCAAAACTTTCCTCTTCTCCATTTCCCTTCTTGCTCTGTAATAGCATCTTTATCGATGAACCTGACTTCTCAGGGAGCTGATGCATTTGTTTCCGTTTTATTTGGCTGACACAGGGATTCTCCCAGGCTTGGAAGTGATGATTTGGGGGGTGAATTGTGTTAGGTGCAGCGTGGAGTGAGATAATGAGTGTATACGATGATGCTGAAGGCTTGTGACTCCAAAATTGAAGTGAAGCACTTCCACAATCCTTGCAGGAGTCAGCAATGTGTCAGGAACACATGGATATTCAGAGAGCTCATTGCAGAATAAACAAGTTAACCTCAGTTTATTGGGGTTTTTTTTAGTGGTTTTGAGAGGGTTGAAAGATGATCTCTTTAAAGAGAGGAAGATTATTGTCTCCTGTTGCAATGATCTGTCTCCAACACCACACATTATTTGTTTAAGAACCAGATTAAATTATCAAAGGACAAAACAAATTCTAAATTGAAATTATAAATCAACAAGTCAAAACCAAACAGATTAGATCATTGAAGTCAACCAAACAGATTAGATCACCGAAGTCTTCGAGCAGTACAGAAATTAATGGAAAACGGAAAATCAAACAGAATGATTAAAACATGATGATGGATCCAAAAAGCAAAGCAAAGAATATTGAATTAGTTCCCTAAAATATTAAATTAAGCCACTAGATTAAACATGCTCAGGTGAAAGATATGCTTATCTCTGTATTACATTATTGCCTCTTGTAGTGGTGATCAATTATTTTGTCAGCTGTATTAAATCCTGCCATGGGTGGAGAGTTTCTCAGGATGGATGTAGAGCTGGAGTTGTTTGCTCATTTATTTTTTTTTTTAAGAATCTGTCCTTAAACTGGGATGCACAAGGGGCAGGTGGGTCCAGAGCTGGCTGGGGAGTCCAGGAAAAGGGTTCCCTCTGCTGCTGGATATCTCATGAAGGGGCTCTGATGGTGAGGATGGGTGTTGGGGGACATAAATCAGCACAGTGAGTGCCATTTATAACCTTTTTAACTTTTCAAGAGAGAAAACCTTAATGAAAATCATGATGCAAACAGTGGATGGATGTCTGCATTCAACTTGCTTTTCTTTTTTTATTCTGTCTCCTCATCTGTTCAGATTTTGGGCTCTCCAGGATGGATCCTGTTTCTTGAAACTGTGGGACAAGGTTCCTGCTTTGAGCTGAAGATTTTAGGGATTAGTACAAATAAATGATGGCAACAACAATGATGATTTCATTACCATAGCAACTGGCAAAGGTTGCCCAGAGAAGCTGTGGCTGCCCCTGGATTCCTGGAAGTGTCCAAGGCCAGGCTGGAGCAACCTGGGCTATGGGAAGGTGTCCCTGCCCGTGGTAGGGGGTGGGAACTGGGTGACCTTTAAGGTCCCTTCCAACCCAAACCATCCTGTGATTCTGTGACAACATTTTATTTCAACATTTTAAATACTTAAAACGTGTCCTGCTCGTTCTGTCAATGGAAATGGTTCAGAGTGGATATAAATTCCAGGTATCCACGTGGAGTGGATGACACCAATCATTAAACACACGGCAACCAATCAGAAGATGATTCAGTTGCCTGGGTTGAGGCATGAAAAGCCTCTTGAGAGACTGTAGAGTGTCTGAGGCATCTGCACAGGTAAAGACACAGGAGCTGTGGGAGAACCAGGGACCTTCTGGAGTGAAGGTGGAAAAGTCAGACCAAGGACTAAATACTGAGGAGCTGTTCCATGGTGACACTTCGTTTTTACATGCAATTTTCAAACAGGAATATACTTGAGGACTAGCCCAGCTGCTCAGTCTTTAAGGGCAGCAAAGAGGTCTTAGAAAGTAATTTTTGCAGTGTATTCCACTGTATATTCCAGTATATATCCCACATATATATATATGGGAAATTTATTCCTGTATATTTCCTGGGAAGCAGGAAAATGTCAGAAATAAGATGAAAAAAAAATTAAAAAGGGATTTTTATCCGCTGTAGAAATTCACTGAGAAGCCCATGGTTACCTTCGAGGTGCATCAGCCAATTTTTAAGGTTAATTCAACCTGATAAGGGTGAAGGACCGAGCCCACCAAATTCCTTATTGTTCATGTTTCCTACCAGAATGCAAATGTTTCTGCCTGGATAAGCTCTTTTGTGATTGCAAAGCCTGCAAACTTTCTCCCCTGTTTTCATAAAGGGAGAAGCTTCTCGTGAACAAACCACTCCGAGGCCGCCAAAGATGTGCTGCATCTTCCCCACAGCCCATTTTCTACCTCTCCTTGTCGCGTGAGGTCTTAAATTAGAACAGATTCTTTTTATCAGCGCAGATTGGACGTGTCACGAAGGAGCAGAATCCCAGCTGGGAGGTCCCAGCATGGGGCATTTACAGCTCTTCAGGAGCAGGTGAGACTCGGATCTGCACATACTCCACACCTGCCACCCCAGCAGTGAGGTTTTTTTTTTTGGAGAATGAGATTTCCTGGATCATGGGGAGCTGCTTTGCCAGAGCCAGCCAGAGGGATGTGATCAGCACTGGATCCAGTCCAACCTTTGGAGATATCTGGTTGCACTGGATATCCACTTTTTCCATCAATGGAATCTTATTTCAATCAGTGGAATTTTATTTCGCTCAATGGAATTTTTTCTCAATCAATATTTTGTGACAACAAAAACGGATCGCGTTGGAGCTTGATTTGATAGTGGGTATAATTTTATTCAGGTTGACTTAGTCTGGGGTCAGAACAGGAAAAAATCCACCTTGAGCAAGGGGAAACATTTTAACAAACTGTTCTTCCACTACCTCGTGTCAGGAATTTTTAGAACCTCCATGCCTGTACATATAATTTTTTTAAAAAATCACTTTAAATACACATAGCTCTGTTTTTAATCCTGCTTTAAAATTGCCAAACGTTTTTTTGTCTCCCTTGGATTTCTAATAACAGGTAGAATTTCAGCTGCGATATAAATTGTTTTACTTCTTAGTTTCATGCTTGCCAAGGAAAGGCAGTGAAGAATAAAATCTCCTTAAAAAAAAAAAAAAAAAAAAAAGGCAACTGATAAACACTTTCTATGTCATATCTGTCTGGTAACATTTTTCTAATAACTTTGGCAAGCCAACGAGAGCGAAGCAAACCGCACTTCTTAATTAGGAAATGTAGTTTGTACCTCACAGGATTCTGAGATCACACCATTATATTTTGCAAATCCCGTGCATGCCAGCTTAAAAAGCCTAATTTTAGGGCTGTCACTTTGAAAATGTATGTGTGTGTTAAAAAGTCAGCTCATTCTATTAGTCTACTGAAAGCCTAATT
>NW_020956768.1:59327-61190 GCF_003031625.1 Empidonax traillii | reverse complement strand
CCGCACTTCTTAATTAGGAAATGTAGTTTGTACCTCACAGGATTCTGAGATCACACCATTATATTTTGCAAATCCCGTGCATGCCAGCTTAAAAAGCCTAATTTTAGGGCTGTCACTTTGAAAATGTATGTGTGTGTTAAAAAGTCAGCTCATTCTATTAGTCTACTGAAAGCCTAATTGTTGTTTTTTCGGTGTGAGAGGTTCAGTGCCACTGAAAAGGTTTAGGAGGGAAAGAGATACTTTCCTTTGATTCACGTATTTCTTTATGATCCTCGTGCTTAGGAGAGGAGCACGTGAGGAAAGTTGTGTGTTCTGTTCAGACTTTGTAGGCCAACAGGCTCAGCTGTAATATTTTGGGGGTTTGTCTGAAATATTGCTGTGATATTTTCACGCCAAATCTTGTTTTGTGGGTAATTTAACCCCCCTTTTAACAGCCCTTTGCTCTCTCCCAGGGAGATGAAGGGGACGATTGGAGAGTAAAAAGGGAGAGAATTTGTGGACTGAGATAAAGAAAAACTTGAATAGGCCCAGCAAAATCCCTGCAACAAGCAAAGTGAGGGGTCCATTCCCCACTTCCCAGGGGTTTCAGCCACCCCCAGGGATCCACCATGTGCCACCTGGGGAGACGAAACCATCGCTCCAAACTTCCCCCTTTCCATCTTCTTCTCCCATCTCCGTACACTGAGACTGACTCCACACGTGGGATATCCCTGTGGCCAGCTGGGATCGGCTATCCCAGTTTTCCTCCCTCCCAGTTCCATGTGCCCTCCCAGCCCCCTCTCTGGTGGGTTGGCAGAAAAGCCCCTGGTGCTGTTTAATTGCTCCGCAATCAGAAACATCCCTGAATTATCAAGAATGTTTCCAGCACGAACCCAAACCACAGCCCCACTCTAGCTGCTGGGGAGAAAACCAACTCTGGCCCAGGCAAAACCAGCACAGAGTGGCACTGAAATAAAAATACAGCTTTGTTACTTAAACATTTTAGGTTGAAGTCACAACAGCCCAAGTATTCCATTTACTTCTGTGGGCTCCATGCAGCCTGGGTGAGTGATGGAAATAGAACAAACTGGTTTATCTTCAGATTTCCCAGGGCTGAACTGGGATGAATGAAGCCTTGTTGGATGGGATGGAGTCTGAAGGTGTTGGTGACCCTGCAAACAAGGCATTTTTAATATCACCATTACTGTAAAAAACGCAGATTGGTTTAGATTTTCATTCCGTTCCAACCTCATGGTTACTCTTAAATACTTCTTGCAAATCTTATCGTTCTCAAGATGGAGTGTGAGGAGAAGGGGTGTTGTTCCATCATCCTACCCATGTTCCAGGGACAAGTCAGTGGGAATCTCAGACTTTTGTGAGTGTCCTGAAATCAGGATTCCACAGAACACTTGTGCTTTCTGAAAGCATTGAAATAAATTGGAGTGATGGGATGGGCCACAGTTTGAGAGTTTTGATGGGAGTCGGTTGGATTTAATAGAGAACAAAGAAGCTGAAGGCTGGAAGAAGAAGGATGGTGGGATGGTTCTCTTGGACATCCAAGTAGATAGATGACAAGTCTGTGTGCGGTTCCAAAAGAGACAAAAACATGCCTTGTGGGATGAAATGTCTTGTTCACTTTGGGGTTGTCACATGGAACAGCCCTTTTTGATGCCAGCCTGGTGGTGTTGCTTTTCTTTATGGAACATGACAGAAGCAGCAGCTGGAACAAGGATGCTGTCAACTTTTATAGGATTGGGAGTGCTGTTTACCCTGCTCAGCATCAGCCGAGTACGATTTGAGCTTCCTGATGGGTTTAGTGAGAGAAAAGTGTCATAGTTCTGATTTTAGAAAGGAATTTTTCTTTCCCTTTCCCCTTTTTTTTTT
>NW_020956768.1:55041-58269 GCF_003031625.1 Empidonax traillii | reverse complement strand
CGTGTTACGTTAATACACACATACTTAATAAAGGGCTGTTATTTTTCCTTTTTCCCTTTTCCATAATTTGCTTTCCTTCAATCGGAGTCTCTTAATTTCGAATCTATAATTGCTAGAAAAAAAAGGTTTGGGTCTTTTTCCCCTAATCCATCCTCAGCAAAAGACCCTTGTCTCAATTAAACTGAGACAAAAAGAAGGATGACCAAGACGCTGAAATAAAACCTAATAAAAATTTCTCACTGTCTAGTGGAAAACAGACAGGAGCAGGAAGCCTGACCAGCCTCTGTGCTGGTGTTTGAACTCCAAACTGCTGGTGTTTGAACTCCAAACTGCTTGTATTCCCACATGGACGTGAGGAACTGGATGAGAGAAATCACTTTTCACTTCACTGGCAAAAATCAGGGACATCTCAAAAGCAAAACTTCACTGTGCTTGCTCCTCTCCTTCTTTCTTTCTGCCTTTCTCCCTGCAAGGAAACCTTGTAGTTTTTTCTTTTTTTAAGCTGGAATCATAGTGACTGTGATCACAGGGATCTGCTTTCCCAGCTCAGAAATAGGAGAAGCGTAGCAGCTTTTCCCTCTCCTCCTTTCTGATGGTGCTGCAAAGTGAAAATTTGTCTCCTTTCCCCATTTCCAGGCTTCCACCAGCACTTCTGTTCCAGGTCTCAGCTCAGTTTTTACCTCACTTGCCCCAGACTTTGAGGTAGTCGTGGCTCAGATCCAGCAGGAGTTTAGTTTTTATTTCCTGCTCAGAACAAATGGACACCAACCGAGGCAATTCCAGTTGGGTGAGCTCTGGACAGGAACACAATAAGCAGGAGGTGCAGACTCAGCAAAATCCACACAAGCAGGGCTTTGACAACAACCCAACACCTTGAATCGTATCAACTTCTTCTCCTGATGTCTCAATTCATCTCTATCTGTGTGGTGCAAAATGGATGAGTTTAACATCATCATTTACTTCTGAGTTTATTTGAGTTTGCCTGTGTGTGAGAGGGGATTTCTGATGTCATTTTTGGCAGGTTTTTTTTTCCCCTTAAAAGATTTTTTTCTTCAGCTGAGGAACTGTAATGACGGGGGCTGTAATAAATTTTTACTGTCTTGACTCCAGTTGACCTAAAATTACATTTTTTGATAAATCTTGCTATTTTGCTCTATGGTGCACAAGAGGTGGTTACATCTTCATCTTTACCATTCTCTTCTATTTTCCCCCATCTCTGATAAATCATGTTCTCTATTTCTGGTTTATTTCCTAATTTACACCATTTGTTTAAAAGCGTTCAAGAAGACAAATATTTACTCGGAATTTCAGCTTTTGTCCGAATTTCTTTACTGTGTTTTGGCAGGTTTTTTTGTCTCAGAACAAATCCATCCTGTTCCTCCTCACCTTTGGATCTGAAAATCTGCATTTATATCCTTGGTAGGTTCTGCTGTGCTGCACTCAGGGATGTTGTCAGGAGGAGAGAGATGAATTTGAGTGAATCTGAGAACCTTTCCAAGGAAGCCTTGGGGGAAGGGATCTTCTTCTTAAATGTGCAGTTGCTGGTGAGTGGTTTAAAGAAGTTTTATTAATAACTGCAGCCTTTTTAATAAGGTGACAGCTGGTAGAATAACTTAATGGACAAGCTTGGAAGCTTTTTAATTTCTTCTTCGTCTTCTTCTCCTCCTTCTTCTCCTTCTTCCAGAAACAAACTGTTCAAACTGCAAATAAACACTAGTGGGTACAGAATCACACATTTCTGAGATGGTAATGTGGGGTTTGCCATTTGCATATTCAATTAGGAATGGCTAAGCAGGCGTTTTAACCATTGCAGTTCCGCTGGGAGTGGGAACCCCGGGAATACCTCGGACAGCTCAGGATGTCACCACTTCCCACCCAAGGAGGAGACCAAAGGCAAACTGCCTCAGTTGAGGCCTGATTTGAGGTTGAGCTGAGGTCTGTAAAATTTCACTCCAGGTTGGGTTTTAGTGGTTGATTCACCCCTGAAGCAAATGGAAAACTGATGGTTTCATAGGCGGAGAGATCTGAGCAGAACCTGAGTAAAGCCTCAGGCTCAATTCACGCACTGACTTAAAAAACCAAACTGCATTCTGATACAATGGGCTAAACCAAACTGTGCCCTTCAAAGAGAGTGGCCTGCTGTGCTTTCTAATGAGAAACTTCAGTAGAACCTACAAATTGTTTAAAATCACATGCAGTCAACGAGCACAAGTCCTAATCTTCCTCTCTGGGACACGAATTTAGCGGAGGATTTAAGCACACGTTTATCTCCATTGCTGTTAGTAAAGCACTTGCAGCACTGGAGTTGATGGAATTGATTTTTTTTTTAGTAAATTTAAGCATGAGTCTTGCTAAAAAGACTGGGATAGCCTTCCAGAGGCTCTGGCATACCCGGAGCTGAGGTTTCATGCAGCAGACAGGGCCTGGTGATAATCAAAACTGGCTCAAGATGTTACGTTTAACAGCCAAATAATTGTGTTTTCCTCAAACTGGTGTAAAAAATATAGGAGCCCTGGTTGAAAGCAGAAAGGAAAGGGGGCAATCCACCAGGATTCAACAGTGTTGGCAGATTCCTGGAGTCTGCTCCACGGAGTCAGTGGAGGGAATCCAGGGCGGGTGGTGAGCATGGACTTGGCCTTCGACCAGCAAGTGCGAAAAGCAGGTGAAATGCCTCTTGCAGGTGCAGTTTCCTGCTCACTGAAGCCCAAATATCCAGTCTGGCCAAGATGCATGTTCACTGGATGCCCTGACTGACACAGCACTGCAGCCCCTACCACTGGAGACAGAAGAACAAACAGACACCGTAAAGCTTGGAGGGAAAAACACTCTTATGTCGGTGGGAGTCCTGGTCTAGTGTTACCCTGGCAATTAAGCTGCCTAATAATCTAAGCCCATAAAGGGCATCTGCTTCCTCCATGCAACAGGCCAAAGGAAAACTTGGCGTCTTAAATGCCAGGATTTGCCCTGTGGGGCCACTGAATCGTCTCACAAGAAAGTGCAGACTCTGCACGAGCGATCCAAGACTCCCGAAGTGCCCTTGGGAGGCTTTTAGAAGCACCTGACTCTCTGTTTCTCCACACAAGCATCTAATTTAGATATTCTGAATCACACTGGTGGGGTGAGAAGCCTAAATTTTAGGTTCTGCAGTGCTGCACTTAAGATGTCTAAAAGGAGAAGTCTGAATATAGGTCTCGGTATCTAATGTGTGGGTTAGATGCAAAACAGTAC
>NW_020956768.1:45553-54551 GCF_003031625.1 Empidonax traillii | reverse complement strand
TAGAAGCACCTGACTCTCTGTTTCTCCACACAAGCATCTAATTTAGATATTCTGAATCACACTGGTGGGGTGAGAAGCCTAAATTTTAGGTTCTGCAGTGCTGCACTTAAGATGTCTAAAAGGAGAAGTCTGAATATAGGTCTCGGTATCTAATGTGTGGGTTAGATGCAAAACAGTACCAGGTTCTAAATTACAGTGTGAAGTTAATTCCAGGCTCCCATCAGTTCAGACTAATTAGTGCACATTAAATTTTATCCTTGTCAAGCTGGGAAGAGTCGTGGAAAATATGCCACTTTGGGATTTGTTTCGGTCCTTTTTGCTGCAAAAGAGCACTCAAGGAGTAGATTCGGCTGCAAAAACTGGCCAGAGTCTTTCTCCAGCAAGTGTAGGAGGAGAGGAATACAGCCCTGGCTTAGCCTGAGCTTCCTGATGGCCAGACATCCTCTGTGGCTCCTTGGTTTGAATGTCAATGATTTACATCCCACCCTGTGCAGGACTGGGACGTCCAGGGAGAGATCCTCAGCTGATGTTCACTGTCACTGCAAAAGCATAATGTGGTGTGTCCAAGGATGCCCAGGAGGTTTGATGAGTTGGTGTCTTCCTTGACTTCAAGGGAGCTGGAGAGAGGGGTTCTTTTTCTTTAATTAAGTCAGCAGCACATTTTAATCATTCAGTTTAACTCTACTCCCCTGTGTATATATATATATATACATACACATACATATATATATGTAAGTATAAATACTATAGTTACCCAGTGCTCTTCCCTACCCCTTCAAGCAGCTACGGTGCTGCAAAGTCTGAAATAGCAGTGGGTTATTTTATCCTTGCCTAGGGAACACTAGAGCTGCTTGTGACAAAGAAGCTATTCTAAAGACAAGCAAATATGCACCAAAAGAGCAGGAAGCAGCCTCTAAGCTGGGACAACAGAGCTCTCTTTTGTGTGAGAGGGTTTTTTTTTCTGTTTCCAGGCAGCAATTTCATGGTGTGGATGAAGAGGTCACAGGGGTGTTCACAACCTCAGTGGGGCAGAGCAGCAGAAAGTCCCTGAGAGGTTTTGTCCAAAGCTCAAAAATCATGTGGTGGCACAGGTGGTCCAAGGAGGGCTCAGCTGCACCAGCTGGGCTGACTGGGAGAAGTCTGAAAACCTCCCTGGGGAGAAGGACCTGGGGGTGCTGGTGGGGGAGAGGCTGGACATGGCCCAGGCCAGAACCCCCCCGTGCCCTGGGCTGATCCCCCAGCGTGGGCAGCAGGGCAGGGGAGATTGTGCCCCTCTGAGACCCCCCTGCAGAGCTGCTCCAGCCCTGGGAACAGCACAGGGAGCACATGGAGCTGCTGGAGAGAGCCCAGAGGAGGCACCAAGAGGATCCCAGGGCTGGAGCAGCTCTGCTGGGAGGAAAGGCTGGCACAGCTGGGATTGTTCAGCTGGACAAGAGAAGCTTTGGGGGGACCTGACTGTGGCCTTGTAGGGCCAGAAGGAGCTCCAAGAAAGATGGAGAGAGACTATTTCCAAGGGCTGGAGGGACAGGACAAGGGGAAATGGCTTAAAACTGAGAGTAGGTTTAGAATAGATATTGGGAAGAAATTCTTGGCTGTGAGGGTGGGCAGGCCCTGGCCCAGGTTGCTCAGAGAAGCTGTGGCTGCCCCTGGATCCCTGTCCCAGGCCAGGTTGGATGGGGCTCTGAGTAACCTGGGTTGGTGGAAGGTGTCCCTGCCCGTGTCAATGGGTTGGAACTGGATGATCTTTAAGGTCCCTTCCAACCCAACCATTCTGTTATTCTGTGACTCCAAGCTGTGCCAAGCAGGGCAGGAGTCACTGCACTCAGAGACAGCAGAGCACCGAGGTTTGTGCTCAAACAGTCGTGAATTATAGACAGCTCTGACTTTATGAACCTTGGCATCTCTAACTGAAAAAGAACAGGAAAAAATGAGGGCCCAAGGGAAATCTGGGCTGGGTATTAACTATTACTAACCCAGAAACACACAAGGATAAATGAGAGACTGCACAGAGAGGGATCAATCTGTGTGAGAAACACAATTTTTTTGGTCTCAATTACAGACCCTTAGCATTTCTCCTCATATTCTGCCTTCTGGGGACTAAAGTGGAGAAGGTGTCGGGTTAATATTCTAAAGCAAAACCTCTACTTTTACGTTCTCTGTCTGCAAACACTGAGCAAAGCTGCTGGACACCCAACTTGCTGCATTTGTGCTGACTGCAAGATGCAACTTCTTCAACAGCCAGAGACAGAGAAAATGTGCTGCCCAACTCCTCCCCCTCTTCTGGCATTTTACTTCTTGCTGTCTTTTCAAGTGGCCTTGATCCTGTCACCATCCAATGCTTCTTTTCTAATGAATCAATGTCTCTGTCCTTGTATTAGTTTGAGGGAAGGAGAATTTATTCCTGAAAGTGTTGTTGTTTTTTTTTTTTTTTTTCCTGGTTACATCTGCTGCCTAGTTAATAAAAATAACATTAATGATGATGTTGGTAGTGATAATAATAACTCTCCCTGCAAACTGCACCTTGCTTTGAACAGGACAGAGATTTTTAAGGTATTCTGGTGCTAGTCTCTGCTTTTCTTGAAAGCTGTAGGATGCAGCTGATGTGCAAATGTCATTGCATGTTATTAAGGGAAAACTGAATTATGGCAGCGACAATTAAGAGAGCCTGAAAATGTGTCTATTAAACTCTGTTTTACACTTCACATTTGGGTGAACAGCTCTCAAGGGTTCTGTCTGAGCAGAGTAATTAAATTTGTGCCTAACTTTAAGGTTATGTTTAAAGTTCTAAAGTGGAAAGGAAGTATGTGCTCAACACATTTGGCCGTTTGCACTTCAGAAGCAACTTTGCCTGAACTGTTTGAAGCTGAAGTTTCAGCCCTTCTTTTTCCTTGGTTTATCTGTTTGCTTTTATCAGCCTGGTCTGCCAAAAGTCCTTATAACATCCCTCACTACCACAGTGCTGGGATGTTTCCCTTGGTTCATTTTGACTGTCTTTGTGCAGCACTTGAGCGACCTGGTCGAGTTTAAGGTGTCCCTGCCCTTGGCAGGGAGATGGAACTTGATGGTCTTTGAGGTTCCTTCCCACCCAAACTATTCTGTGATTCTATGAACCCATACAGTGTTTTTCTCTTTCAGTAGGAAAGTACCTCTCACTAGGGCTTCATTGTTACACTGAACATGCACATCACCAGAAAATACTCTCCATTATCATTTTATAATGCACTGGGAACTTCAGCTTAAAAGGAATTTTGATGTGTCCATTCTTGGTGTGTTGTATCATCCAAAATTACTCTGCCAACAGATCCAGTGATGTAATTTCATTTTTCAACCAGGGCAGCATTTTTTGTTGCACTTAATTAAAATCTATATAATAAAATAATGGCTGTCCAGCATTTCATTCTCAGGTTTTGCTCTCCAAGAAGCCAGTGAGGAGGGAGATCACTGTGTGAGTATCTGGATCCCTCGTGCCTTCTTGCCCATGCTCAGTTTACACAGAGGTACCAGAATTTACAGCCCCAAGTATTTGTTTCATGAACAAGTGAACAGAGATGTGATTATTTCTTCTTCAGCCCAACACTGGCTGATGATCCTTGCAATTATTGCCTGGAGGGCAATAATTTTTCAATAGTTTTTTCTTCTGGCTTCATGATGGGATCTCTGTCCCAGAGAGTCAGGGGACCTTCCCTACGAACCAGGAGCGTGTGACCCCAAGCCTGGTTTGCACAGAGGGTTCAAAGAGGCTGCAACCGGTCTGTGAGCCCTCAGAGTGCAGTGGTGACACTGGAGAGGATGTAGAATAACTGGGATAGCCATCAAGTACATTTTTTTCCCCCCTGCAGCTCCTCCTGGGATCCTACAAAATAACTGACTCCTTCTGAGGGACAGATTGCAGGCTGAGCTCCCAAGTGTTGCTCTCATTGCAATGTTTGAGTCAGTAAAACTCACAAACTCACCACAAGATTATTTCTGTGTTTCTTGGCCAGGAGCCTTTCAATAGAACTGAGCTTGGATGGATAATGTTTGGATGAGCATGTTCCAAAGGACACTTTCTGTGAGGTTTGCTTCAAACTGAAAAGGCTGTGGGTTTAGGTTTTCACAGAATCACAGGATGGGCAGGGCTAGAAGGGACCACAGTGAGGTCATCTGGTCAAATCTCTGACCCAGAGCACATGGCACAGGATTGTGTCCAGATGGGTCTGGAATATTCCCAGGGAGGAGACTCCATACCCTCTCTGGTCTCTGTTCAGTGCTGGGTCACTGCACAGCCAAGAAGTTCTTCCTCCTGTGCAGGTGGAACTTGCTGGGCATCAGTTCCTGCCCGTTCCTCTTGTGCCATTGCTGGGCCCCCCCGAGCAGAGCCTGGTCCATGCTCTGCCCCCTCCCTGCAGACCCCACAGACCTGGGGGAGGTCCCCTCTCAGTGTGTGCTCTGGAGGCTGAACAGCCCCAGCTCCCTCAGCCTTTCCAAGAGAGATGCCTTGTTTATGTTCTGCATTAATAAACCCATTAGGTCCTAAATCAAGTGTGTAACAACTGAGCTTAAAAGCAACAATTAAATGATCATTTATCTGTCTTTTTCTGTTACATGATCCACGAAAGCTCCTATTTGATAAACAGTACAGCTGTTAATAATGTGGTGAATATAAACAGGAGCAGGAAGAATGACAGGCCAATATTTGCTTGCATGTTAATGAGCACACACTCTGTGGTAACTGGGTTCTTTAGGGGAGGGTGAGTGAAATGAAACCTTCTCCGTGCAGATGAATCTAAACTTTAAAACTTGCAAAGACGCCCTCTGGCTCTGCCAGTGGTCTGTGGAGGATCGTGTGCTGGCAGAAGATGTGTCACAGCTGATTCATGTCTGCCTTTTCTGGCCAAGAATCTGTAATGGACATAATAAATCAGGATCTGGTCATGGCTCAGGCTGAGGAAGGGCCTGTGCTGTCAAGAACAGTTGGACAGAGCTGGATAGAAGGGCACAGAAAGCAAAAACCTGCTCTCGTGCAGAGGTGGAACTGTGCAATTATCTAAAATGGGGAGATAATGGGATGGCTCCAGGTTTACACCAGAGAAGTTGGGAGCATAACATGTCCCTGAGGTGTTTTGGTTACTGGCTAACCTTTTTTCATGGATGAGGAGCAAAGGGGACAACAGTGAGGGCTGGGTGACAGTCAGAGAAACACAACCAGGGTTGCTTTGGGCTTCCCCAGATGGGCTGTTCACTTGAGAGCTGGACTCGATGATCCCTGTGGGTCCCTTCCAACTCAGAATATTCCAGGATTCTGTGATTCTTGTAGACCATATTTTGTAGAATCACAGAATCAACCAGGCTGGAAAAGACCGCTCAGATCATTGAGTCCAACCTTTGACTCAAACACCACCTTATCTAAACTTCTAATTTAATGGAAAATCTTGTTGGTGAGGAAAGAAAAGGGTGAAGACTGAATTTCAGGATATGAGCATCTTCGAAAAATCCAGGTTTTCATTTGGGGTCAAGTCTCACGGTTTTAAAATCTCCTCTTCTGGATTCTTGGGGCAGGATTATTATGTCCAAGACAGTAGATCACAATGGGTTTTTTTTAAGCTCTGCAAATGAAGTGAATGCAGCCCCTGGGCTCTCTAGCATGAATATTAGCCTACATCCTCAGAAAATAAAATGGATTAGCTCTAAAAGAGAAGAATAGGCCCCAGAAGTCCAGATAGGGAGTTCACATCTCAACATCTGACTCTCTAGGTATTACAGGGCTCTCACCATCAAGGAATCAAAGCACCTACAGACATTTGGGCTGATTGACAGTCGCTCTAAAATTAGGCTGTGCCCCAGTCATTAGGAGCTATTTAAAAGTCAGACTTTCTAAGTGTTCCTTACCTGCTAAATTTGACACAACTGTTCCTTCAGCTGTTATTTTTTTTTTTGATGTGTCTTATAACAATAACAACATAATAATGAGAAATCTAAAAGTTGTTGCATCGGCAGCGATTGCCCAAGAGCCAAGAGCTGGATGGTCGTCAGGGCAACAGCGAGAGCACCCAGGGTGGTACCCAAGGAAAGACTTCTGCTGACTCTTGCTTTGCTTTTTTTTACTGGGTAGTTGATGTGCAGGTTAATTTTCAGGGGCTATTTAAAATATCTCTCTGATCTAACTGTCTAAAAATCTGGAAACAGGCATTAAAATTACACTTTTTAAAAAATATTCATTGCATTCACTGTAGGAATACAATAGATTATGGAGTAATAGAATCATAGAGCAGTGTGGGTTGGAAGGGATCATAAAGATCATCCAGTTCCAATCCCTGCCATGGGCAGGGACACCTTCCACCAGCCCAGGTTGCTCCAAGCCCCATCCAACCTGGCCTTGGTCACTTCCAGGGATGGGACAGCCACATCTTCCCTGGAAAATATGACTTTAAAATTGCATTATTTATTGTTTTCACTCCGTATCTCACTCTAAACACCAAGGAGGCTTTTTATTTTGCAAGTCTTCCTCTGGAGACCATTCCTTTCAGACACTCCCGTGGGCCTGGAGCTGGGCAAACTGAGTGTCCTCCACTGGCAAGCCGTCAGTCCCTGGTGTCAGACAGCACAGCACCACAGTGCTGCTGTGTGGGAGCCAGAGGGGGAAAACCAGGGATTTTGGTTGTGAACAGAGGGCAAGGAGTGTGAAGGGGAGGAGGAGGAAGATCTCCAGGGCAGGGGAATGCTGACTGCAGGCAGCAGAGCAGAGGGAATGGTTCCCCCCTTCTCAGAGCTATGCTCTGGAGAGCCTGGGCTGCGTGTGGGGGTTAAAGTCACCTTCAGCATCATAATGTGTTGTGCGTGTCCAAGCAGTGCAGTGCCAGTGACTGGCCAGGAAATTTGCCTCACCATGACTAGAAGGGGTTTAAAGGGGTTTAGAAGGGTCTGGAAGGGGCTGCTTTTATGACTCCCTGATAGGAGGGTGCAGTAAGGGACGGTCGGGCTCTTCTGCCACATCCCAAGGGAAAGGAGGAGAGGAAATGGCCTCAAAGTACCCCAGGGCAGGTTCAGATCAGAGATTAGAAAAAATTTCCCTGTCAGAGAGACCAGGCCTTGCAGGAAATTGCCCAGGAGGTGGTGGAGTCCCTGTGTCTGGGAGTGTCCCAGAGGTGTCTGGATGTGGCCCCTGGGGACGTGGATTAGGGGTGATCCTGGTGGTGCTGGGTGAGGGTGGCACTGGATGATCCTGGAGGTCTCTTCCAACCTTGATGATTCTGGGATTCTTGATGATTCTGTAAATGAATGCTTGCAGCTGAAATGCCATTTGTGCTGGGGATGGAAGCATGAGGAGGGCTCTGGCTGTTGTGCAGCAGCGTGGATGGTGATGGGGATGCTGTGCCTTCAAAGGTGAACTTGTATTAAAGGCTGATGTCCCAATCCAGGTGATTTTTCCTGCTGAATTACTTTGCTCAGTACCTGTAGTCTGTCACTTCCAGGTTTGTAACACTTCACTGCAGTTTTGATATGCTGATACCAGCAAGAAATCGTGGTTAATATTGCACTGCATCCGTTTCCTCGTGCTCCCAGGGGCAGCAAGAAGCCCAGGGACAGCAACAGCTTCCCAGTTATCCATCAGAAATACAGGAGACACTGCTTTCTAACCCCTGTGGCTGGTGCTCTGACCCCAGAGCAGCTGGAACTGGTGTTGCCGTCATGCCTGAAAGCATTCCCAAGCTCCTCACCCTGGGAAGGTCTCCTGGAGGATGGGACAGTCTCACATGAAGATCCTCCTGTTCCAATCCTTCTCCTCATGATCCTCAGGACTCCCGCCCTGTTTCCTGTTTCAGCCTCAATTCTGCTTCTCTTTTGTTCTGGACCTCTGTTCTGGGGGGATTTGGTGGCAGCAATCCTAATATCCACCCCACTGTGGGTCCTTAGCACTTCTGAGTGGGCCACCCAGCAAGGCAGGAGACCAACATTCCCTCTCCTGCTCTGGAAAGGACAGATCCGAAAGGAGAACACGTGTGAAGGAGGAAGCTGTTATTAAAAGTGACATGCAAAGTATTTTTGAAAGATCTGGCTTTTTATGTCGCCTCACCTTGTTTAAGGAACGTCTAGGAAGTGTTTTTAAAGTGTATTTTCTCCTCTCTTTCCTGGTACTTCTCGAGAGCAGCGGGAGTGGGAGTGTTGAAGGGATTTGATCTCACTTCAGGGGGAAAGTGCTACATCTTCAAAGAGGGCTTTTTCCTGCAGAAAGGTTAATCAGTCATTGAAGTTAAAGTAGTGCCAGTGAAATGCAAACTGTAAAGGCTGGCTGCAATTTTCACGAGGATCAGGGGAAAGAAATTGTAGCCACGCTGTAATTTTGGGGCTAATATTTGTTCTGTGACACGTCTAGAAAGCTGAGTGGAATGGAGAAAGATGGAGAGAGACTATTTCCAAGGGCCTGCAGCGACAGGACAAGGGGGAATGGCTTCAAACTGACAGAGACCATGGTTAGATGGGATTTTAGGAAGAAATTCTTGGCTGTGAGGGTGGGCAGGCCCTGGCCCAGGTTGCCCAGAGAAGCTGTGGCTGCCCCTGGATCCCTGGAAGTGTCCAAGGCCAGGTTGGATGGGGCTTGGAGTAATCTGGGCTGGTGGAAGGTGTCCCTGCCTATGGCAGGGGGTGGAACTGGATGATCTTTAAGGTCCCTTCCAACCCAAACCACTCTGTGATTTCATGATTCTATGATTCTAATTGTAGTTATAAATAGAAGTGTGAATAACCACCAAAATAAGGGTTGTCAATATGATGATTTTTGCAGCAAATCTTCTGAAACCACCCTGTGCCAAGCAACCTCAACACTTCTTACAGTTTGGCTGCCTCTCTCCTGTCCTCATGGCTAGATCCTTAAGCTGTGTTTGAGTGTACTTGATGGGCAGGATTCCTAGTCTGTGCTTTTGTAAATTGCTACCCGATGAGAGCAAAATCTTTCTGAAATCTCTTGACCTTGTATCTCTTGAAATCTCTTGACATGACCTTGCACGGCTTAAATGTTAAA
>NW_020956768.1:42914-45290 GCF_003031625.1 Empidonax traillii | reverse complement strand
CCTCTCTCCTGTCCTCATGGCTAGATCCTTAAGCTGTGTTTGAGTGTACTTGATGGGCAGGATTCCTAGTCTGTGCTTTTGTAAATTGCTACCCGATGAGAGCAAAATCTTTCTGAAATCTCTTGACCTTGTATCTCTTGAAATCTCTTGACATGACCTTGCACGGCTTAAATGTTAAAAATTGCTCTACTAACCTTCCAGTCTGTTTGATTATTTGTGTTTTGTTGTTTTTTTTTGTTTTTTTTTTATTTCTACCCATGACTCACGAGTGCTTGCTGAGAGGTGGGAATAAGAACGTTATTCTCCAAAATTCATTAGTTCTGGAAGAAACTTAGGGAGATGAATCCCCCATTTTGACTCTGTCCTCTGCTTCCTTGTATGACTTCAGTACTCCAATGGACAGACAGGCTAGCAAGGGTGACCACTGGTGTAAGAAAGGCTATTTTTAGGGTAATTAAGAGCCATTTTGCCCTGACATGGTTCTGTGTTGCACCAGATTCTGACTAATTCATAGCATTAGTTGATCTTTTCCAACTTTTCCCTCCTGAGTTGAGAGTGTGCTGATGGTGTGGTTCCACCAGAGAAAAAATGGCCAGTTGTTTACTCTCATCCTTAAAGGATAGCCTGAATAAATCATGTTTTAGGAATTCTCTGTCCCAGTGTCAGCAAGAACTTGCCACAAAAGTCATGTTTCCTCCAAGGGCTGGCTGTCCCAAAAAGAAGAATACAACGGCGTGTGCAGCCCCTGGGACTCAGCTGTCGAAGTATTGTGTACACCAGAAATATTATTTATGTAGTAAAGCTAATAACCACGTATGAGAAAGGTTGGATTTCTCCCAGAGGTGAAGCAAGACAGTAGTTACAACATGCACCATGGTAGGTGGCTTCTCTAAAAATCCACGCCCAGAAGAAACGCATTTTATGTGAGAGGAGAGGAAATGCCAGCTGTGCTGATTGTACCCAGGCCCTGAAACCAGATCCAGCTGGACAGGAGCTGTATAAAAACCAGTTTGCACACCAAGGAAATGGACCTGGAGGTCTTCACAGGCAGGAGTAAGAAGAGAAATGTCCATCTCTACACCGAACAGGATGCTGTAGCTGTTATTCCTCTCCATGCCCTCAGGAATTTTTTTTTTTTTTTTTTTTTTTTTGGATGGAATGCTCCGTCAGTGGATGTCCCTCTTTAAGAGGAAATGAACTTTGCATTTTAAATACTTTCTGGTTGAACTGAGTTCATGGGTTCAGAGCTACCCACAGTGTTTGTTCTGTGCAGCAGTGCAGGGCTTGGGAAAGATCAGAGAAGAAGGTAAGGGACCAAGTGGCACTAGATTGTACCCCACTGGAAAGGAAGTGCCAGTGCAATGACCTGGGTGTCCCTGCCCGTGGCAGGGGGTTGGAACTACATCATCTTCAAGGTCCCTTCCAACCCAAACCTTCCTGTGATTCTATGATTCTATGCAAATTCAAGATAAAATACTGGCATACAGAAATTAAAATCAGAATACGATTTTAAATTTCACATTTTGGCCACAAAAAGCCATAAATCTCACATGAAATTCAAGATGTTTCCTAGGCCTTACTAGACTCGACTTCCTAGTATGAAGATTACATGTGGGGAAAGTGCCTGAAAAAGTGTTTTTGGGCTGCTGGAATTGCACTAAAAAAAAAAAAAAAAGAGTTCAGTCTTGTGAAAGAGGATTTTTTTATAGATGTGGTAATCATAAGGCATTTATGTGGTGTGTAAAAGATAGAAATGGTGTATGCCGGATAGAAGTGGTGTATGTAAGACCTTAGGGTACATATGTACCTTGTTTATCTGAACCTTTCTGTCTGAGTGTACTGAACAGGCCTCAGTGGGTATGGGAGAAAACAGGTTCAGTTCCCAGAGGTTTGGAACTGATATTTTTAAGGAGTGTTTCCCAGCTGCCTGGTAAGAGCAGCAGGTCCAGTGTGGTAGGAATGCGCTTTCTGGTGAAGCAAATAATTTCGGGGACTTAAGTTTTGCTTGTACCAGTACATTTTGCTCTTCTACTTCTGTGAAGTAGACCTGGGATTAAAAAAAAAGAATAATATGTGGCAGCCAGCATTTCATTCTGCTCAGAGTGTTCTTTAGGCTCTTGTGCTCACTTATTCTGAAATCAGCCAGCTGTGGGTTTGTCGTACAGCAGAATCCCATTAAGGAAGACTCACCATTAGCTATTGGAAACGGCTCAGAAAGTGTGTCCCCATATCTGACTTGACCGCGCTGGTCCTCATGAAGCGAGATGATCATTTTGAGGAACTTGGGAGGACATCCTAAACGTTCCAAAATCTGCCACAGACCTTTTCTGCTCACAGTATCGAAAGCCTTGGTGAGATCAACAAAGGTAACATAGA
>NW_020956768.1:38868-41135 GCF_003031625.1 Empidonax traillii | reverse complement strand
ACTAATTGATGCACCTTTTAATCAGGATGTGTTGGAAGATTATTGTTTATCAGTTCACTACCAGGAGGAGTTTTGACACCTTCATAAATCTACCAACTGGATATGAAGTGATGCTTTTAGTTTATCTGCTCATGACACCAGAATAGCTTATGCTTATTCCTCACGGAAAAATAGTGTAGTGCTGTGGCCTCATTTTAGCCTTATCTCTTATGATTGTTCTGCTCATTTTCTAGGACAGGCAGATTGACCTGTTAACACATTATACCAGTTCCATTCTGGTGATCAAAATCACAGCTCCCTTGCTCAGCATTTTCCACAAGTGAAGTGACTGCAGAGGTTAATTCACTCCCAGCCTGCAGCACTGTTCCTGACTCTTTAAAAAGTAAAAATTAATGCAGTCACAACCTCAGAAGAATCCAATATGACCGTGAGTCCCCACTCCCACTCATTCCATAAGCCTGTCTCTTCAAAATATTCTTTTACTCTCCACCAAAACTCTTTTTATTGTCTCTCTGTAGACATGGTTATTAGACTTTTCATATATAATGCCTCGTACACTTTCCCACTCACAGGGGTTTGAGCTGTCAGCTGAGGGGGGATTGGATTGCAAGTAGGAATAGCTGAAACTAATGACATTAGCACTATACTGCATAATAAAAACTGTATTAAATGGCTTGAGATGTAAAACTATAAAATATCTTGATGTGAAGCGAATAGAAAGAGCCTTTATCTTTTAAAGCCGTTGTTTTTACAAACTGAGATACTTTGTCTTATTTAGCAAATTAGGCTCTACAGCAGTTTGCCACACCTGGTGATTTATTGTATTTAGCAACACTCAAACATCTTTTTTCTCCCAAGGCAGTTAAGTGAACTCCCAGACTTCAGATTTCTGGATGTGTTCAAATGAAGAATATTCGGTACCTTGCTTGGCCTGAATTTTGGGTTGTTCATCACCGCTGAAAAGTGGGACATTCTGACTGAATATTTAAATATTGATGTCAGAATTGTGCAGGATGGAGTATTTCAGGTTTTGGAAGTGGGGTGTTTTTTTTTGTCAAATGTGTGAAAAACCGGGACATTTTCAGGCATGCACTGCTTTCAGCAATCACACGTGTTCATCAGCCTACGGATCTCCGGCCCGGAAAGGAATCCGAGAGATAGAAGGGAGGTAAAAGAGAGGACACCAAGAGATACATCTCCTTCTGTGCTATCCCAAAGGAAGGGCTCAGGCTGCCACCTGGGAAGTGCAGCCTCTACTCCAGAGCACGTTCAGTGGAGAAGGTGAGCCCTGGTTATTCTGCATCCCACAGCTGGTCCTTCTCAGAGGACGTGCTCTCTCTTTTCTTCCTCAAAAGGTTTGGAGAAAGCTGGTTTTACTCTGTTGCAGAATGACCACGTTTCTCAAAGGAGGATTAAACGTTTCCATGGCCAGCTATAGGTAGGTGGGTATTTCCAGCCTCCCAGGTTTGAAAGATTTCCCCAAAATAAGTAAATCAGCTTGAAGGAGCGAGGGGGATGAGGTTTGGAAGTTGGTTGCGTTTTGCAAAGTGAAATTATTTCAGGGAGAAAGTCCAAGTCAAAAGCCAGCTTAACCACTCTGGATCACCTGAGAGAAGCCTGCCTTTCTCCAGCAGTTCCAGGCTGGCCCGAAAAGACCAGATAGCAAAGGCAGGTGTCTACAATTAGGTACAATGAACCCTCCCCACCACACCTGCTGTTATTTCCCAGTGCACCAAAGGTGGCATTTTAAGCTCCCCAGCAACATCAACTACTCTACAGAAAGCTGCAAAATAGGTGTCATCAGTTTTGAGACAGAACTTCAGCTTAGTGAAGACCTCCCTTTATAAAAGGATAGTACCATATGGCCCAGAATATCAGATCTAAGCTATATAAACTTATATAAGCTCCTGCTGTCGATGAACACCACCCAGACTTAGTCTAACTAAGGAACAGGATTTTGCTCTCGAAGAATTTGCCTGGATACCTGACTGACACTAATTTTCTCAGAAATGGTGAGAATTGAAGTTAGTGAGGGCTCCCATTTGGCAAGAACTTAGCACATCTTTTAGTAACAAAATTATCCTGGTGCCTGTGATAATGAGCTGGAGGGATGGATGCGCATTGCTGGGGGTGACCTTGGCTCTTGCAAACCTGTGTGAGCATCTGGAGAAGAATCTGGAGAAGCAGGGATAGAGAACTGCACCTACCCATCCCCTCACCTCTAGGACATGAGGGCAAATGTGGACAACTCCTAAAGTGGTGGGAGC
>NW_020956768.1:32961-34886 GCF_003031625.1 Empidonax traillii | reverse complement strand
TTGAGCCTCGATCCAGCTGACGGGACGTTAGTCCTAGTTCCAGACTTGATGGGAAATGCGGCCGATGGGAAATGCAGGGTCCTGGGGGGGTCTTTCAGCTGCCTGATGTCAGCCTGTGGCAGCTTGAGGTTACTCTGTGGAGAGGAGGAGGAGGAGAAGGTGGAGGGAGTGCCATGGGATGGCAGAGGCCACCTTGGCACAGCAGCAAGCTGGGCTGTGGTCCCCAGACAGCTCCATGTGGCACTGTCCCACCACTGGCCTCTCCTTCTTGCCCCGGCCTTCATACCTGGAGTTCTCTGCAGGCTCAGCCGTCTGCCCAGAGCAGGATGAGAAATGGGGTTCCTCTTCTCCTCTGGCAGGGCAAGGTCTGTGATGTCACAAGGGTCTCCGGGCACCCCCATGTCCCGTGTCACAAAGGGCCCTGGAAGGTGCCCGTGTCACAAAGGGCCACCCCCGGCCCCCCATGGACAGCGGGACCGCCTGGACCCAGCCCGGGGCAGCCCCGGCACTTGTGGCCTTGCAGCCCCTGCTGTGCCCGCAGCCCTGGGGGATTTTGGCCACGCTCCCACACGACCCCCCGCTCTCCACGGGGCACAGCCTGTCCTTGGCAGGCTGGGCTGGCTGGGGCAGCAGGAATTGGCCCCATGGACGTGCCAGGGAGTTGTGGGCAGGGGCTCCATGGCCCGGGGCAGGCCGGGGACGAGGGGTGTCCCTCAGGGCTCTGCCTTGGCCCTGCTGCTCCTCAGGGCCTCGGGCAGGGACACACAGGGACACTGAAAGCACCCTCAGCACAGGGACGGGGGACAGGCAGCTGAGCGGGGCAGGGACACCACGGAACAATTACGGGGACCTGCAGAAGCACCTGGACAAGCTGGAGAAGTGGCACTACCAGAACCTCGTGAGGTCCCACAAGGCTGGGGGCCAGCTGTGCCCCTGGGTGGGGACAATCCCAGAGTCACGGGATCACCAAGGTTTGCAGAGACCTTCAGCATCGTCCCATCCCACCCTCACCCAGCACCACCACAATCACCCTCAATCCATATCCCCAAGGGCCACATCCAGACACCTCTGGAGCACTCCCAGAGATGGTGACTCCACCACCTCCCTGGGCAATTTATTCCAATGCCTGGCAACTCTATTAGCAAAAATTAATCAGCCTAAGATACAACTTTTAGACTAGTTGGAAAAAAAAAAATAAAATCATTTCCAGCAGCCCATTTTAAGATGACTTTGTGGTCGTTGCATTCCAAAGGGAAGACTTCAGGAATTAAAGCTTTAGCATATCTAAAAGAAAGTACAAAACTATGTAACATAGCAACTAACTTGAAGGAAATCTTTATTTTTATCAAGATCAGAGATCTCCCTTAAGAGGAACTTGATGACATTTATTTACAACTCAAAAATCCAGACCTTGGTCTCCAGTTTCAAGACCTCTGCCTTTAGCCAAGAAGCCATTCAAAGCAGTTTTTAGTTCCGTCAGGTTGGCCTCATCCAAAGGCCAAAAATAAGAACAGAAGAGAAGAAAAGGACTGAATAATATTAAATTGATATAACAAGGATCCAAATCTCCTACTGAGATCCTTTTTGTGGTTTTGAAGTTTCCCCGTGTGCTGTCCCATTCCTGAGAAGGGCTGGCCAAGGGGGAGACAAGGTCAGGAAATCTGGAGGGGAGTTTCTGTTCCCTCAGGCCCCGATCTCTGCTTGCTGGGAATTGTTTATAAACATGTATTAACGTTTATTAATAGATTTTATTGATATATTGATAGATATAATGCATATATTTATATATTATTGTTATATATTATATGTTGTATTAAATTTATCTAGTATTTTGAATACACAACATTGAATTAAATATATTAAAAGGAAGGAAGAGAGAAATAAAGAGAGATAGGGAGAAAAAAAAAGAAGGAAAAAAGAAAGAA
>NW_020956768.1:29846-31440 GCF_003031625.1 Empidonax traillii | reverse complement strand
ATCCAGATGACAGGACGGTTAATCCTCATCCCAACATTGATCCACAGGACGGGATGGATGTTAATCCATGTCCCAACATCGATCCACAGGATGGGATGGTTAATCCATGTTCCAAAATCGATCCAGATGCTGGGATGGTTAATCCTTGTCCCAACGTCGATCCATATCCAGTTGCTGGGATGTTAATCCCAGTCCCAGAGTGGATCCAGATGCTGAGATGTTAATCCATGTCCCAACGTCGATCCACAGGATGGGATGGTTATTCCATGTCCCAACGTCGATCCATATCCAGTTGCTGGGATGGTTAATCCATGTCCCAACATCGATCCATATCCAGTTGCTGGGATGGTTAATCCCAGTCCCAGAGTGGATCCACAGGATGGGATGGTTAATCCATGTCCCAACGTCGATCCATATCCAGTTGCTGGGATGTTAATCCCAGTCCCAGAGTGGATCCAGCTGGGTTGCTCTGGCCCATGGGCAGTCCAGGATCCTGGGGGTTCTTTCCCCATCCTGAGGAAGCCTGAGGTCCATCCACGAGGAGGCAGAGGAGGCCTGGGCGGCTTCTCCTCATCCATGTCCGTTGTCCTGTTCCTGTCCATCGCTGTCGTCCTTTCCTGCGGAGAGAGAGCGAGCGAGAGGGATACTTAAGGAGGGAGGGAGGGAAGGAAAGAGAGAGGCGGAGAGAGAGAGCAGGAGAGAGAGAGAGGGAGGGAGAGAGGGAGAGAGAGAAGGAGCCGCTCCCGGGGAGCAGCTGGGATGGACTGAGCTCTGCACCCCAGGGCAGGGCAGGGTCTGCGATGTCACAAAGGTCTCTGGGCACCCCCATGTCCCGTGTCACAAAGGGCCCTGGAAGGCTCCCATGTCACAAAGGCCACTCCCGGCCCCCCTTTGCAGGCTGGGCTGGCCTTTGCAGCAGGAGTTGGCCCCATAGACGTGCACCTGGGTCAAGGCCAGCCCAGTGTCAAGGAATCATCAAGGCTGGAAGAGACAGACTGCAAATGCAGTCCTGAGTCAAGGGCAGGAATAACATCTGCCAGCTTTTTTGGCCACGGGCATCATGTCAGACACTGATCTGTGACCTTTGGGCCTCATCTCCTGATTCTGGGGCTGCCAGCTCACACGTTTCTAGGAGAGGGGATGCTACTTCTCAGGACCCAGCCTAGCAGGAGACCCTGCTTGGCCAATCCTCCTCAGCAGAAGGGGAAGCCCCGGCACTGCTGAGCTCCTTTGTGCATTTAATAAAATGCCTTGGAAAGCATCATCCTCCTGGCTTCAGATGTGTGCCGTGTTCTCCTGATGCGTGGGGCACGTGTGGGTGCGTTCCCTCTGCTGTCCCCTCCACATTTCAGCTTCTGTGACCTTGCAAGTGGAGCCCAGTGAACGACACAGGCAAGGAGGGCCAAGTTCTTGGGCAGCTGCCACCACTCCCTCTTCCTTTTCAAGCCCAGCTGGATCCCTTTGCTCTTCCTTCCTCTCATCCTAACTTTTGACCTAACATTAAAAAGCTGCTCAGAAACCACAAGTCCATTCTGCTTGGTGAGTTTGTTTTCCCTCAAAGCTAGAGGGCTGTAAAGCAGCACAAGTTACCGGC
>NW_020956768.1:23974-29781 GCF_003031625.1 Empidonax traillii | reverse complement strand
CAGCTGCCACCACTCCCTCTTCCTTTTCAAGCCCAGCTGGATCCCTTTGCTCTTCCTTCCTCTCATCCTAACTTTTGACCTAACATTAAAAAGCTGCTCAGAAACCACAAGTCCATTCTGCTTGGTGAGTTTGTTTTCCCTCAAAGCTAGAGGGCTGTAAAGCAGCACAAGTTACCGGCTGATTTCCTCTGGAGCGCCGTGTCTGTGAATCAGAGAAATTCCACTTTGAACTTGGATATTAGAGTTGTGATTGTGTCTCTTACCTACTAATTCCCCACCTCCCTGCAGAACTGTGCTTTGTCACAGTGGTACCTCGCATTAATCACTGCTGCATTTCCCCTGGAGCCTCATTTAACAGGGTTTTGTCGAATAAGTCAGAAAGCAAAACCCACGTAGCTTTCCAATTACAAAATGCCTGAGTGACGTGCGTGCCAGTGTGCACTTCCCTCTTTTTTTTTTTTTTTAAGCATTGCTTTTAGGTTTTTCTCAGCACTTAATTTGCCTTCGTCTGGAGAGAGATGCTAATTGTCAACAGTCATTGCTCGTCCGTGTGAATGAACAAGGAGAAGCTCGCTGGATGCTGCTGAGGAGCCTGGGGGCTTGGCAGAAGAACTCCAGGCATCCTTTACTGAGGAGAGGTTAGCTCATGTTGCTGCAATATTTGATTTGTTTCCATTCCCTCACTGATCTGAAATGTTTGCTGAGCAGAGCTATTACCTGTCTTGGAGGCTGGAACCAGCTCATTTTCGTCTCTTAACTCTCTGTCTTGTAAATTCTCTGCTGTGGGCTCTGCGTCAGGTATTGGGACACCAGGAAATCAAAGTGGTGTTTGCAGGTGCCATCAAGCTTCAGATTTTGCTTGGTTGGTTTCTTGGGGCTGTCACTGCTCTGCTTTGGTGAGACCCCCCCTGCAGAGCTGCCTCCAGCCCTGGGAACAGCACAGGGAGCACAGGGAGCTGCTGGAGAGAGCCCAGAGGAGGCACCAAGAGGATCCCAGGGCTGGAGCAGCTCTGCTGGGAGGAAAGGCTGGCACAGCTGGGATTGTTCAGCTGGACAAGAGAAGCTTTGGGGGGACCTGAGTGTGGCCTTGCAGGACCTGAAGATGAACCATTTCCAAGGGCCTGGAGTGACAGGACAAGGGGAATGGCTTCATACTGACAGAGAGGAGGGTTAGATTAGATATTAGGAATAAATTCTTCCCTGTGAGGGTGGTGAGGCCCTGGCCCAGGTTGGGCAGAGAAGCTGTGGCTGCCCCTGGATCCCTGGAAGTGTCCAAGGCCAGGTTGGACAGGGCTTGGAGCAACCTGGTCTAGTGGAAGGTGTCCCTGCCCATGGCAGGGTATGGAAGTGGATGATCTTTAAGGTCCCTTCCAACCCAAAGCATTCTGTGATTCTATAATTCTATGACATTATCACAGCCCAGGCAGCAACAATTCCATTGATCACAACAGAGCAGAGCTTTCCTTTGTAGAGTTATTTGAAAGAAATCACAGATTTTGGGCAATAAATTCACTCCTCTGTCCTGGACAGAAATTCCTTCTGCAAGAAGGGGTTAATGATGGAAAATCAGACCTGAAACTTCCCCGATGCAGAATCACTTTGGGAATTACAGGGCATTTGGGGTCCGAGTCCCTGCTGCAGCCGAGGTCTGCTGGGGCTGGGGTTGCCAGGAAGCCAATTAGGAAGGATTTGTGTCTGGTTGCAGCAGCCTGGGGATTGCTCTAACCTGAGCTCAGCTGGCTCTGCTTCCCCTGGGAGAGCATTCCCGTGCTGGGTAGTGCCAACACACGTGTGCTGCCCATCCTCCTGCTCACCTCCTTCCCAGCTGCCTGAGGGGAGCTTAAAGAGGCAGAGGGAGAGAGCGGGAATGGGTTTGCCAGAAAAAAAAGCATTTCCTGGCTATGTTTGTTTGCCACTAAGAGTCAGACTAATCCTTGATGTGTGTCCTATGTAGTCCTTTGGGAATACACTGGGATTTGGCAAGTTTGGGTTTAATTCCTGAGGCCTCTTTGACTCAAGGCATCTCCAATGATACTGTTTTTAAGGGCTGCTGAACCCCAGACCTTTGAGCTTTGCAGTGAAACCGTGAAGGCCTCGAGGATGACTGAAGAACAGGGATTTAGGCAAACCTTTGGGATTTGTGGGTGTTTTCTAAGTGAAGCTCATCTGGCAGCACCTCAAACACGGCGACATCCTTGAACTAGCAGTTTGTGTGATGTATTATGGTTTTCAGCTTATCTTGTTTGTGGTTTTGGCTCTTATTAAATGTCTCCTTGGCAGACAATAATATCAATATCCATTCCTGTTTGCCTTGAAATGGAGTAGCACACCGTGGAATAATGCAGGGGGGCAGCAAAGCAAAATGCTTCTCCAAAATAAAGAGTACTGTAAAGAAAGTAGAGGGGTAATTGAAAGCCGTAAAAAAAAATAAGGATTACACAGGGAAACAAACACTCTGATATTTAGGAATAAACAAAATTCCAAAACATCAGCAGGAGCAGTTATAAATGATCTGCAGGAAGGTGTTATTAACATTTAGAACTTAAGGCTGAGAATTCGAAGGTCGACTGTGTAAGTGCTGCACATCAAGATACATAATTAGGTGTCATAATTGAGGGTTTGACTGATTTTCAGAGGCAGGAAAACAGGACTAAAATGGATTTACAGTCACACTGGGGGCTCCTCTGCTCTCTAGATTCAGTTTTTCTGGCTTTGCTTCCTACCTGTAGTGAAATTCTAGGTTTAGTTTGGTTTAATTGCTGGTTTTAGACCTTCCCCCACCTCCTCATCAATAGAAAGCACGTTGCACGACTTTCTGGAGTACCTGGACATAAGGAAGAAAGAAGGAACTCTAAAAGCAATGTCAGGGTAGACCAGGATGGCAACAGGGGCTGTACAAAAATTGGAGAAGGGGAAAGACAGGCTCAGTCCCGAAGATGGTGGGAAGAAAAGAGGACTTGAAAGCTATAGAAACAGAACATTGCTGTAGCCTTTGCATTTCTTCTGAATTGACATGTTTTCTTCGAAAGTTTAGATCCACCCTAATGGGTGAATCATTAATGTTTTGGGGTTTTTTTTGTTGTTGCTAGGTGTGGAGAAATGTTTTGTACAAATACAGTGAAAAAGGTGCAGCTCTGGGGAGGTGAATTTGGTGTGAAGCTGTAGCTGCACATCCTTCCCCAATGATTTAAGCAGGTTGTATCCATCAAACCCATTGCTGCCTCCCTAAACTTCCACAAAAGGCAGGTCACACAAGGGAAATCAGATCGCTTCAGTTATCAGCTTGGCAATACTTGTGTTGCTTTGTTCCCTTGGTTTAAGCAGGGCTGGGAGGCACACAGAGCTGTTGGACAGTGCTTATGGAATGCTGCATTCCTGCAGCACCTGGACCTGCTCTCTCCAGCAGGACTCTGTCTGCTCTGTGACTCCCAGTCCTCTTAGGGAGCTTATCCATCATCTTGCTGGGATAAGGTAAATGAAAGTTCAGGACTGTTCACTCTGGGTGATTTGTCTTTCAAGTGCCAGCCTTGGCCACACCGTCCTCAACAGCAACTTTTAGAAATCCTGAGCCTTTCCCAGTGCTGGCAGTGCATAGGCTTCAGAAAAAAAACATTTTCAGTTTTCCTCTCCCCTTCACCCTCAAAGAGCACTCGGGGTTTAGTTCTGCTCAGCTCTGCTGCAGGAGAGTGGGATGTTTTCTCCCTCCTGGGTCAAGATTAAATCAAGCAGGCAAAAATTAGTATATTTTTTGTCTCATATTCCTTATTCAATGCATGTCTTTAGTTATAAACCTGTCTACCTATCTGACATATAAAACCAAGCTACATTTAATTTCTACTGGCTAAAAAATAAAAAAGGCAGCACAACTTCCAATGGGCTGAAGACAGTTAGTGGAAGATCTGCCGTATTCACTGAACACGTTCATCCCCCAGACCCTCTGCCTGCTGTAGCAACTTTATTTTAGGGGGAAACAAGTCAGATTTCCTTCTGCTAGTGGCACATCTCCGCTGTTCATCCCACCCCACTGACTGGAGCATTTTGGCTGGATGTTCCCTCAGGAACCTGCCAAGACAAATCCCACCCTTAGCAAAGCCTTCAGCCATTTTTAGGTGTTGTTTTACCCGTTTAGTTGTTGTTTTACCAGCTGTGAGGTCATTAAGAGTGCTGGCCTGTTCAGCAGTTCAGCCTCAAAGGGAAAAAATCAGCCGTCTGTGCCCAGCTTTCCTTGCGATCCATGGAAAAGAACATCTCCCTCTTCCCGGCACTGCAGTTTGCTGCAGGGAGCTGTAGTTTTCCAATAAAAGCTGTGTCTCTGCTTGCTGCGCTGTGTTTGTGTTGTTTTTTCCACAATACCATATTTTTCCTGGTCATCCAGGCTGATTTTAAGCAAATTACTCAGTCCCATCCTGTTCTTTGAGCTTAGGAAGGAATAAATTGGTATTTTAGCTGCCTGCTCAAGGCAAAAGAAAGCCTTTCTGCGTTTGAACAATGCAGGTTTAAGGCCTGTCCACTGTGCAAATCCAAGCATTCACCTGTGTCCTGGATAAATCCCAGCCTGTGCCACGTTTCTGGAGTTCCCAGAAGATTGTGTGGGTTTAGGGGAGTCACAACCCTTCCACAGAATCTGGGAGCCAGCACTGTGAGGTCCTCCTGCTCCTTTGCACCGCTTTGATGGCACCAAAGAGTCATAAGGATAAAAATCCAGCCCTTTCTCCAAAGGGACTTGGAGGCTGGCAAGGATGGGAACAGTCCACAGTCCTGAAGTCAGCAGGAATGGAACCATCATCTCCAGCTACTTTCAGCTTTCCCTCCAGCTCAGAAGGGTGAGACTTCGAGTTAAGGGAACATCAAGTGCCTTCACATGTTTTTTCCCAAAAAAATTGATAGAAAATTTGTTCACAGTCCCCGAGAAATGCAAGAAATTAGGGTTGAAAACGTAACTGTCTTTGAAACGTTTGAAAATGTGGGAAAACTGAAGGGTTGCCTGCCTGCAAATTGTTTCTGTGTCTTCTGTTCTTCTCCCCATTTTTGATTTCACAGGGGTCTTCTTGTTTAAGAAGGGGGTCTTAGTAAAAATCTGTGTTGGGGCTTAAGCATTTTGTTGATTTGGCCACATAATGTGAGCGGTTTACAACCATCAGCTGTGTCTCTGGAGTCCATTTTCTCTTCAGGAGAAAGGGCTTGTTCCCACAACCACAGGGATTGGTTTTAATTACACCTGGGAATCCCAGGAGAGGGGAGGAGATTTTTCTGTGAGGCTTCTGAAGATCATAATTGTTGATGGGATTTGTCTTGCCTGATTGTAAGGTAATGTCTCATGGAAGGCAATTATCTCAGTTCCTTCCATGAGAGAGAAACTGGTACTTCCAGTGGGATTTCCTCTCATCTTTAAATGAAAAATACATGAAATGAGTCACACTGTAAAGGTATTTCTACCTCTCCAATGCAATTGCAGGAGTTTTAATCTGGGACTTCTGGAAAGGCAGAACATTCCCAGCTTGACTTTGGAGTTTTCTTTTTTCTCAAGTGTTGTTTGGATTTGTTGGCTTAGGGAGGTTTTTTTTTCTCTATAGAGAATGAGAGAAGGAAAAAACCCACGCTCTCCACTGGGAAAACTTGCAAGTTTGAAATGGGGCCAGTGAAAGATAAGAGCCATGGAAGCCTGCAATACAATTTAATTGTGTTAATTTTCAGATGATTACTCACATTTCTTTAAATACTCCTTCAAAGTTCTCCCTCCACCCAAAAATGAGTCTCTTTTGTTCCTTGGAACTTGCCAGAAGGAAAAAACAAACAAACAAACAAAC
>NW_020956768.1:18164-23032 GCF_003031625.1 Empidonax traillii | reverse complement strand
GGTTTTTCTTGCCAAGACCCAGCCACGAGCGCAGCCTTTTTGTTCCGTGTTGTGTGGTTTTCTTTGCAACACCTGAGCCAGGAGTGATGTGTTCATAAGAAATCTGGCTAATGGTCCTCGACTGCCTGATCGATGACCCACCTGCAGCAGGTTGTGCGGGGTAACTTATCCCCTGGGATTTCCTGCTCGTGTACAAGTTGGGTCAATACATCCCAGCAGATTGGGAAAAGATTGCTGAACACGAGGGGAAAATGACTTTTGATTGCCCTTCCTCTTTTTTTTTTTTGCTTTATTGTACGCTGCTGGCTTGATGAGGCTGCTTGCCCTTAAAATGAACTCTGGATTGGTTTTACTGGAGCATGGGACCAGCTTGGAAATCAGCAATTTGAGCAGCAGTTCCACTGCAGCATCTCTCACGCGGTTGGACCTGGAGAGCTGCTGCCATCTCCGGCAATCTGTTCCATCTCAGAGCCCAGGGAAACTCCCAGTTGTAGGTTTTACCTCCCCTAGGCTTTAGGAACTCTGGGTTTTCCTGAAGGCAGCATGTGAATGTGAATAAGAGCACAAACACCGACTCTGAAAAGCCCAGAAATCCAAATATTCGCCTGGTTAACACCGAGGTTGCTGCTGGAGGGGGATGTACTGATCCCTGGAATTTGGAAGGGTTCTGGGATAACTACCCCAGAGCAGAAGGGCTGGAGGTAAAGGCCTCTCTGAAAGGGGACTTTGAGTATAGATGTAACAAAACACAGAATTATAGAAGCCCAGAATGGTTTGGGTTGGAAGGGAACTCAAAGAGCATCTCATTCCACCCCCCTGCCATGGGCAGGGACACCTTCCACCAGCCCAGGTTGCTCCAAGCCCTGTCCAACCTGGCCTTGGACACTTCCAGGGGTCCAGGGGCAACTACAGCTTCTCTGGGCAACCTGTGCCAGGGCCTCCCCACCCTCACAGGGAAGGATTTCTTCCTAATATCTCATCTAAACCTTCACTGTTTCAGTTTAAAGCCATTCCCCTTTGTCCACATGTAGAAGAAAAGAGGTAGATCCATCACAGCCAATGTTGGGGACTCAAGGAGCTTTTGCTGCCTGTCTGCCAGGTTTGCAGAGTTTACAGGTGTGTTTGGCTGTGGCTGCTGCATCTCTGGAATTGTGCCAGGCCAAGTTGGAGCAACCTGAGACAGTGGAAGGTGTCCCTGCCCATGACAAGGGGTTGGAACTGGATGATCTTTAAGGTCCCTTCTGTGATTCTGTGAAAACACATTCAGGAAAAGGGTAAAACTCAAGTGCAGCAGCTGTGAGAGAGGAGTTAAAAAAGGTGTGAGAAGAAATCCACCAGCACAGGGCAGAGCAGGAGGAGGGGGAGTGGGAGAGGAGCTGGGTGGGTGGTTGGCAGCCAGACAAGGTCAACCACCACAACAGGTGATTGCTCTGCCTGGGAATTGCACTTCCAAGGTTTTTGTGTAACTGATGAGTTTGAACTCGTCTCCTCTCCCACTTGTTGTGATCTCCCCCCTCTCCTCCCCAGAATCTCTGAAAAGTCTGGGAGGCTCCTCTTGCCAAACCTATCTCGGTCTGCCAAACAATAAAGAAACTTAATCTTGCTCAGCTCCCCTTCTCAGAGCCTGTATGGGGTTACAGCCCTCCGGAGTGGTGCATGGAAAGATGTTTTTTGCTGCCTCAATCTAGGGATCAAATCTGATTCTTCACAGAGCAAATCCTTTGTACTCATAACAAACTCATGGGTGTGAGACAAAAGAATTCCCTTCTGTAAAACTGCTCTTGAGTTGCTTGTTTTGTTTCTGCTTTATTTATTTATTTATTTATTTTAATTCCATACTTAATTGCTGTCAATCCTTTTTTGGAAATGAATTAATGTAGAAATAATCTCACCATCTCAGGAGCCAACTTCAAAGGTGCTCTTGCTAATTAATGTTGTACTTTCTGTTTATTGTTTGCTGAGGGGAGATTTTAAGGCAGGAACCTGAGCTGTGCAAAGTCTCTGCAGGGCAGGGAGAAGGTGACGAGTCCCATGTTGTTCCCACCTCATACCTGGATGGACAGCTTTGTTCCCTGATTGCCAACCTGAGGCTCAGCACCGCTCAAACTGTAGAACCTTTTGGAGATTTTGGTGATTTTAAATCAAATGTGACAGTGGAGGGAAACATCAGCCTTGTCTGCAGATGTGTCCTGAGTACTGTTAAACCCACTGCAGAGAAGAGAAGGAGTTTCTGAAAGGAGTGATGAGAAAAGAAGACAGGAGAGAGAGATTTTGGGAGCAGAGGAACAACTGAGGGAGGGAGGAAGTGGTGAAGGATTGCAGTAATCTGCCTGAGCTTGCTTTCTTCACACACCCCCTGGTGCAAGATGAAGGAAAACCTGCTTGTTTGCTACTATGATCATTTCTACTTCAGCTGTACCTCGAGTGGCCACATGCAGGCACAGTGTTAAGGTGAGAAGGTGGAAGAAAGGATAATCCCTCCCCCCCCAGTCAGGGTCAACCCACCACAGTGGCAAAGCTAAGAGTGGCTTCTTGTGGTGTCATTCCACAGGTATCTCACACCAGGAATGGTGACTACTCTTCCCAAGGAAGCCACAACTTGACATGGAATGTTCTCTAGGTCATTATCCTTAGAAATGGTCTCTGGAGTCAGAGATGTGGAGCTCTGGCATGTTGTAGAAATCAAGGGTGATCCTAAGAATTAGCAGGAAGATGATCGTGAACTTCACCAAATCCAAAGGTACTCACAAAATGCTTTACAATTTTGGCAACGTGTTGTGCTGTGAAGGAAGGACATAAAAATGCTACCAGTGCTTTTCCCTCTCAGAGGTTTTTTAGTTCAGCCAGAATATAATCAAAAGAAGGAAGAAAAAGGAAAAACACAGAGCACTGAAAAGGGAACTCAAGGCAAGAGAGTGAGAGAATTACAGAACGGTTTGGGTTGGAAGAGGCCATAAAGATTATCCAGTTCTACCCCCTGCCATGGGCAGGGACACCTTCCACTAGACCAGGTTGCTCCAAGCCCCATCCAACCTGGCCTTGGACACTTCCAGGGATCCAGGGGCAGCCACAGCTTCTCTGGGCAACCTGAGCCAGGGACTCCTCACCATCACAGGGAAGAATTTCTTCCTAATATCCCATCTAACCCTGCCCTCTGGCAGTTTGAAACCATTCTCCCTTGTCCTGTCCCTCCAGCCCTTGGAAATAGTTTCTCTCCATCTTTCTTGGATCTCCTTCAGGCCCTGTAAGGCCACACTCAGGTCCCCCCAAAGCTTCTCTTGTGCAGCTGAACAATCCCAGCTGTGCCAGCCTTTCCTCCCAGCAGAGCTGCTCCAGCCCTGGGATCCTCTTGGTGCCTCCTCTGGCCTCTCTCCAGCAGCTCCATGTGCTCCTTGGGCTGGGGTTATGAAATATTCTTACTTCTAATACTTGATCAGAACTTGTTTTGTCCCTTAACTCCAATCATTGCAGAAGTGCCTCCTCAGGTTTGCAGCTCCCTTGGCCCCAACAGGCCACACAAATCACCCCCCAGCAGCTCACACAGCCCCTGCTTGTGCAGGGAAGTGCTCCAGGAGAAGTGGCAGTGCTGTGCTGTGACTTAGGGGTTTCAGGCTCCCCACGTTCTATCTCCTCTGATTCATCTGCTTCTTTGTTCCACCTGCAGTGCTTTCCTGCTGGCACTGGCAGCAGCAGCTGCTGGCAAGTGAGTAGAAGAAACCAAAAAGGCTCAAAGGCTCCGAGCACGCAGAGTTTGTGAGTATCAGAGCACTGGTTTCACAGCAATTCTATCTCTTCGGGTCAAAGTGATAAATTACTTTTGGGAATAATGTGCAATTTTTAAAGCATTTTGCTCTGTACACCAGTTTCAGACAGATGGTGACATTTTCTTTCATTATACTTCTAATTTTCCTAAGGAATTGACGAACCAAGTAAAAAAGTCAAAGCAATTACAGTGGGCTTGGGGCACAATTTTTCCTCACAAAAGAACATACCTGAAATCTCCTGTCATATTGTTTGTTTCAAAGAAATTTGCATATGAAGGAAGACGTTCTCATGCTTTTTACTGTATCAAATCCAGTATTACCATCACAATAGAGATTAAAGAGTCACAGAGTCATTTAGGTTGGAAAATACCTTTAATATCAAGTCCAACCCTTAAACTAACACTAAAGGCCACCACTAAACCATGTCCCCAGGTGCCACATCTACACCTTTTTTAAATATCTCCAGGGATGGGGACTCCACCACCTCCCTGGGCAGCTCCTTCCAATGCCTGACAAGCCTTTCTGGGAGGAAATTTTTCCTAACATCCAATCTAAACTGCCACAGAGAATTTCTCTTCCATAGCCATCCTTCTTGGGAGAGTTAAGGGGTTCTGATGTTACAGTGAAATGGATAAACACATCCCATCCTATCCTATGGCTCTGGGGGGTGGGTAGGTCCTAAATTACTCACCCTGATTCCCTCCCATCCCTTCCCTCACTTCCTAAATGTGAGAATTTATGACATTTATTGAGGCAAATGCACCAGAAGAAACACCAGGCACCAGCCCAAACAGCTGGTGAGAGAAAGACAGATTTGTGCCTGGGGAATTCATCTGTTTCTGCAGTGCTTTTCTGGAATGTGTGCAGCTGCTGTAATTGGGAAAATGTGTCAGAAATGAGATTAGATTGGTTTGCAGTGGAAGATGCCACTGAGGTGGATATGGTGGTAACAATTTGATGTGTGATACCCATTGAGATCTGCTTTGTTTTCACAGAATGCCAGTAACTTGGACTCAGACAGACCAATTTCCCCCAATAAACCAAACACAGGGGATAATGCAGATGCCATAATGCTGTTGATCAAACAAGAGCTGAAGCTGTAAC
>NW_020956768.1:15772-18106 GCF_003031625.1 Empidonax traillii | reverse complement strand
GCCACTGAGGTGGATATGGTGGTAACAATTTGATGTGTGATACCCATTGAGATCTGCTTTGTTTTCACAGAATGCCAGTAACTTGGACTCAGACAGACCAATTTCCCCCAATAAACCAAACACAGGGGATAATGCAGATGCCATAATGCTGTTGATCAAACAAGAGCTGAAGCTGTAACTTTCCTCATGATTATTGCATGGTGAGAAGGGCAAGGAAGCAATATAGACACAAAAATACAACGCTGTGGTGATGGTGGAGGCACAGGTTATAAACTCCAGAACTGAAATACTGGAGAGATGCCATTTTCTACGATGGTGTTTCCACTGATTTAAGGATTTGGTGATCCTTGTGGGTCCCTGAGAGTTCCCTCCCAAAATTCACTCAGACGTGAGGCACCCTCATCTTCAAGTGTGGAGGGGACAAAGCTCACACAGCAACAAGTCATTTCCCGTTTGCCATCTCGAGTCACGGCACTCACGGAGGATGTTACTGTTTCTTCCCACAGCCCTGGGATGGAGGGATTTTATTCTGCCAGCTCAGTGCCAAAATTTTTTATCAC
This sequence comes from Empidonax traillii, assembly GCF_003031625.1. Taxonomy (NCBI): domain Eukaryota; kingdom Metazoa; phylum Chordata; class Aves; order Passeriformes; family Tyrannidae; genus Empidonax; species Empidonax traillii. Next base: position 17,546 of record NW_020956768.1, on the reverse strand, counting down.
TTCCACTGCCTCCAGCAGGGATCCAGTGGATCAGGTCTGAAGAGAAAAATACATCCATTGAGTTTATGACCTCGAGGGGCTGTCTGAGTTGAAACCCTGGAAAATCTGCACTGTGTGCTGGTCTATTCACATCACTGCTCAAAGAGCACTTGCTTTAAAAGAACTCTTCCTTCTGTGGCTGGAAAGCTGCCTGTTGGAAAAGGCACTTCATGTCCCGTGAGAGAACAAACTCTGTCACTGGGACAGCGTTTACAGCAGTGACAGTGTTTTGGGAGGGATGATTAAAAGGAAGATGCTCCAATGCTGATAGTCTGTGGCGCTTTTTTTTTTGTGGTATCCTGGAGTAGAAATCGATGTAGACTAATGAAATATTTGCCCAGCTTTAATTGCTCAGCGCTAAAAAGGTGTTCTATGAGCCGTGTAAATCCGGGAGGGTTAGATAACACCGAGGGAGCCGGAGGGGTTTGCGGGACCGAGATGCCATCTAGTGGGAACAGCAGCTGGGAGAGAGGAGGAGAGGAGGGTCCAGACACCGCATTCTCCTCCCCTTCCCACCGCACAGCTGAGCCCCGGGATAGGGACATGCGGTGACATCGGGCTGGATTCCCAAGGGACAAAACCTTGAGTAACGTGGAAAAACAAACAAACAAACAAACAAACAAACACAACTGATTTATTCCTTCCTTGATTCCTGAAGTGCTGACAGTCGTACTGGAACCACTCTTATGAGACAGCTTGAAACCAGAGGCTGAGAGGGGAGCCCTGAAGTGGGAAGTCTTAGGCAAGTTCAGCATCAGACAAAGAGACACATAGAATCAAAGAATCGTGGAATATCCTGTGCTGGAAGGACCCACCAGGATCATCCAGTCCCAGTCCTGACCCTGCCCAGGACACCCCAGCACTCCCCCCTGTCCCTCAGAGCGTTGCCCAAACACTCCTGGAGCTCTGGTAGCCTTGGGGCCGTGCCCACTGCCCTGGGGAGCCTGGGCAGTGCCAACCACCCTCTGAGACAAGAACCTTGTTTCCCCTTTGGCCAGCCCTTCTCAGGAATGGGACAGCACATGGGGAAACTTTAAACCCTGGATTTGTTGCTGCCTCCTTTCCCTGGCACAGCCACAATCTCCTGTGTATCCAGAACTGTGTGCCCAACCCAAACCCAGCAGGGCTCCCGTGGTGACTGAGGCTGGAACTGCCCAATTCCTCACCCAGGGGACACATTTTTAGGATTTTTGCTTCATTGGAAATTGTCTGGAGAAATTCCCTTTTTTAAGAATTTAAAAAAGAGGAAACTAGACCATTTGTTTGGCAGCAAAAAGTGAACTAAATAGTAACACTACCAGAGGGGAGGGGAGTTTCCCAGTTCTAGGTATTAACATTGAAAAAAAATAATACAACTTTCTTGTTTTATCACTATTTGACCTACACGAAGTGGAAGGTTCAGGGCACAGCAAGGACTAACAGAATGGCTGCAAGGCCACAAGTGCCGGGGCTGCCCTGGGCCGGGTCCAGGCGGTCCCGCTGTCCATGGGGGGCCAGGGGTGGCCCTTTGTGACACGGGAGCCTTCCAGGGCCCTTAGTGATGCGGGACATGGGGGTGCCCGGAGACCTTTGTGACATCGCAGACCCCGCCCTGCCCCGGGGGTATATAAGGGGTGCAGAGCTCAGTCCATCCCAGCTGCTCCCCTAGAGCGGCTCCTCTCTCTCTCTCTCTCTCTCTCTCTCTCCTCTCTCTCTCTCCTCTCCTCTCCTCTCCCTCTCCCTCTCCCTCTCCCTC
>NW_020956768.1:8099-10205 GCF_003031625.1 Empidonax traillii | reverse complement strand
TTTCTTCATTTTTTCTTTTCTTTTCCTTTTTTTTTTAATTTTTCTTTCCTTTTTCTTTTTTCTTTCTTTTTTTTCTTCCATTCTTTTTTACTTTTTCCTTTTTTTTCTGTCTTTTTTCTTCATTATTTTTGGTTTTTTCTTTTTTTCTTTTTTCCTTTAATAAATTTATTTCAATGTATATATTCAATATATTCAATAAATGTAATGTATATTAATATATAATAGATAACAATCAATTATCAATATATACAATATATCTATTAATAATATTATTAATAACAGCTATTAATAAAAGTTAATACATGTTTATAAACAATTCCGGTTGTTTATGGACTCTCTGACTCTCGTCACTCCTTCCCACCACAACCATTTACGACTCTCGGTGCTCCCTTTCCCTCATGGCTGGGTCGGCACAACCTGCTCAGGAAAGATGCCGAGTTGTCCAATCCTGCTCGTCTGTTCCTGGTCCGTGTCAGGAGCAAAGCGGGTGTTGGGAACAGAAATAATCAGGGAATCACAGAATATGCCGAGCTGGGAGAGACCCACCAGGATCATCCAGTGCCACCCCAGGCCCTGCCCAGGACACCCCAACACTCCCCCCTGTCCCTCAGAGCGTTGCCCAAACGCTCCTGGAGCTCTGGCAGCCTTGGGGCCGTGCCCACTGCCCTGGGGAGCCTGGGCAGTGCCAACCACCCTCTGGGGGAAGAACCTTGTGCTGAGCTCCAACCTGAGCCTGTCCTGGCACAGCTCCAGCCCTTCCCTGGCTGCTGTCCCTGTCCCAGCCAGCAGAGGTGGGAGCTGCCCCTCGGGAGGAGCTGCAGCCCCCTCTGAGCTCTGCCCTCGTGTTCCTCTACTCCAACTGGACAAGCCAAGTGCCCTCAGAGGATCCTCCTGTGGCTTCACCTCGAGACCATTCACCAATAATTCTCTCTCTCCCTCTCCAGTTTGTCCCTCTGCTGACAAGGAAAACAATTTCCACATGTGTTGTTTGGACCCGAGCACCTCACATACCCCGTTTTCTCAGACAAGGTGACGGGCAGTGAATGTGCATTTCACGAAACGGATTTGAATTGTGGAGATTCTCGAGTTGGCTGGGAAGGAGGTACCTTCCAAACCTAAAGTGGAGGAGTAGGGAGGGGCTCATTTCATCCTCACACCAGTGTATCAGTATGACACCTCTTCTTCTTTTAATTTTGACCAAACGTGTTCGTAGCTCATGACCTGCTGGCTGCAAGGCCAAATTAATCACCATATAGAATCACAGAATTTGAGACTGTGTTGGAAGGTACCTTAAAGATATCTCATTCCAAACCCCCTGCCATGGGCAGGGACACCTTCCACTAGCCCAGGTTGCTCCAAGCCCCGTCCAACCTTTTCCGTGTGATTCCTGACCATTAAACAGGACAAATATTCACTTCCAACATCAAAAGACTACAGCAAGGGTCACTGCACGAGCAGCCACCAAGGGCTGTGAAGATTCAGAGCATTTTCTACATTTTTAACCTTTATTCTTAACTCACATTAGTGAAGGAAGGGATTACAATGTCCTTAAAACCTCCTGACGAAATCAGCTGTTTGGAGAACAGAATGTGAGTCCCCAGCCCCCGAGATCACTTTGCAGATGTATAATTTAAAAAGGAAAAATGTTGCTCGCACATTCAGCCAGTTCCATTTTTTTTTTCTCCCTTCCTTTTCCCTGTTGCTGCTCTTCTCTCATCTATAAATAGCTCCTCGAGTGCCTGGTCCCAAAGCAGTGCTGGAGAAGCTCTTCTTATTATCAGCAAAGCCTGATCATTTTGTCTGCCAAGAGCTGAAATGTGCTGAGCTGAGCTGCAGAAAGGCCTGGATGCAGGGGAAATGCCCTTTTTTTGCACAGGACACAGATCTCCAGGCTCCTCATGCTGGGCCTGGGGGTCCCAGGGGGATTGTTCCGTGAGGTCATTTCAGAGGAACCTGGCCAGCTCAACAGGACTCTGCCTCCCTGTCAAGGAGGATCTTGATCCCAAAAATCAGGATTATAGATCCCACCTGTGGGAATCAGAAACTAAAACAATTAAAGGCTTTTTGTGTCTTCAGGAGGGCAAAGTTTCTGGTGGAATTATTTTC
>NW_020956768.1:0-1306 GCF_003031625.1 Empidonax traillii | reverse complement strand
TCGTTTGCAGATGATGCTCCTCACATAAAACACATTTTTCTAGTCCTAATACCCTGGCATGCAAATTAGAAGTTAGTCTAGGAGGGATTTAGCGTGGTTGGAGTTGAGCACATTGGGAGCAGCGACCAGAATATCTGATTTTCTTCCCTCCTGATTTCTCTCCCCCTGGCCAAGGTCCTTATTAAAAGGCCATGGTGGGAGAGTTCAGCCTGATGTTGAACTGCTCCTTGGAGGGAAAGGTTCTTCTGTGCAAGCCCCTGGGAGTTCAGGAGTTTACGGTCACCGCTGGACAGTCGAAATCCTTCGTCTACAGAAGAGGAAGGGAAATGCAACACCTCGATGCTTTCCACTGCCACTAAACTGTGACAAACAGAACTCTCCGTAAGGGATTTCAACACTTTCATTCCTGCCCATAATCTGAATCTCCGATGGAGCAAAAATGATTATTTTTCAAACATTTGTGAGAATTATCGATCTGTGGGAGTGCCACTGAACAGTAAGTTACTGTGATTGCTTCCTGGCAACAAATTTTTTATGTGTTTATTTTTTAATATCCGACTTTCATAAGAAGTCTTGCCTTGCAGTGACCGTGATGTTGGTTCCTAAAACCAAATTGCTTGGTGTTTGAGTTTAAAATCAAGAAATTGTTACATAGCAGCCCAGCCTCACTGATCAGTCTAAAATTACCTGGTAAAAGCAGCATTTAAATTAATGAATCATCCTACTGTTTGTCTGGTTTTCCAATGAATTATTTGCACTTCTTTAGACAATGGGGGAGATTTAGTGGAAACCTTAAGTAGTGAGTATTATCCATTGTCTCTCTGACTAAAGCTGAAATTATCTCCCCGAGTCTTTGCTGTCTGGGTTGTGATTTAATAAGTCATTTAGTCATGTTGCTGATATTTAAATATGCAAGAAAGAATTAGTTTTCGGTCTGAGGTCTTCACTAATTTTGGGCTCTCTACAAGAGGGAATATTGAAGAACTCCAGCTAGCTTTCGTCAAAAAACCCCAAAGTATTATTTTAATTTCAATTTATATATAAATAAGAGTAGAAGGATGCCCAAAGTGAGCATGTTTGTTCATTATGCAGGGAAATCATAGATTGCAAATAATTCAGAGACAACTGTTTCTAAACAGCTGAAGGAAAATCAGCTGCAGATCTCAAAACAGTGACATGAAGCCCAGATATAAAGGGTGAGAAAACGCTGGAAAGGAAACTATACCTTCAACATTTGGTAAAAAAAAAAAAAAAAACAGAAGGGAATAAACTCTAAACAGGACAACTTCAACATTTTGCAGCAAAA
>NW_020956767.1:63975-89603 GCF_003031625.1 Empidonax traillii | reverse complement strand
CTGCACTGGGTGCACTGGACTTCACTGGGATAGGCCAGGGCGGCACTGGGAGGCATTGGGAGGCACTGGGAGGCATTGGGAGGCACTGGGCTGTACCGGGTGGGCTGTGCTGGGTTGGTACCAGGCTGGCATTGGGCTGGACTGGGCTCCCTTGGGACGTGCTGGGCTGTACTGGGATGGTACTGGGCCATACTGGGTTGGTACTGGACTGCACTGGGCCTGCAGGGAGGATTTTGGGGTGCTGGGGGGTTCGTTTTGGGGTGTTGGGGGGCTGATTTTGGGGGTGCTGGGGCTCTCTGCGGGGTGTTGGAATATTCACTTTAGGGGTGCTGGGGGGGTTCATTTTTGGGATGCAGCCCCTGCCACCCCCCCCCCCCGTAGCCACTCGGATGCCCATGGCCCCCCCAGGAACTGGGGTGTCTGGGAGGGGGGGGGTGCGTGGGGAGGGGGCTCGGGGGACACACGTCCGTGTGGGGGGCGCGGGGCGTCCCCTGTGTGTGCGGAGGGGGCGGCAGAGCCGAGTGCGGGGCCCCCCCGCGATCCCCCCCGCGGCCCTGGCACGTCTGGCACCGCTGATCCGGGGGGGCCGTGACCGCCCGGCGACCCCCCAAAAGGACGGGACGGGTACAGGTGCAGGGGTGGGTACACGGGTGGCTCAGGTGTGGCTGTGGCCGCGTCCCCCGGGGACCCCCTTCGGCTCCTCCTTTCCCCTCGCTGGGCACTGAGCACCCCGTGCCACCTGTGAGGCTCCGACCTGCTCCCTGCTCCGCTCCTGCCCCTTTCCAGACCCACTCCGGGCCTGGCAAGGTCGGAAAAATCCCTGGAAGTTGCTGAGGAGCCCTTTGGAATGAGGACACCGCGGGTCTGGGGGGCTCGGGTCCAGAGTGGGGGCAGCAGAGTCAGTGGTGCCCTGGGCCAGGGACCTCTCCCTGTGCCCCCCCCAGCCTCTCCCGTGTCCCCCCGCCCCGAGGTTTCCCATTTTCCCCATGAATCCCCCTTTTCTGCCCCTTTGGGGAACCACCTGCAGCACCCCGGGCACCCCAAGACATCGTGCTGGGACCGGGGGGTGCTGGATCCGTGCCTGGCCGAGGGGCTTTGGGACCCCCCGGGTGCCGCCGCGGGGGTTCGGGGGCTGCCCCCGGGGCTGGGCTGTGCGGGTGCTATTTTTAGGGATTTCTTTTCCCTTTTTTTCCTGTTTTCCCGGTTCAATCCAGCAGCCAGAGGCCCGTGAAGCCGCTCCCGCGCCCCGCCGGGAGCTGCCCGCGCTGCCGGCGCGCCCAGGCGCGAGTAATGTGCGAGAGCACCCCGGGAGCGGGCGCGACCGGCGTTTCCCGTCTCTTTTCCAGCTCTTTATGTATTTGACAGAGCTTTTTGCTGCTGCCCCCGCTCCCTCACACCCCTCCAGCTCCCCCTCCCTCGCTCCCTCTGCCTCCCCGCTCCCTGCCCGCACGGCACAGAGCACCCCAATTCTGCTGCCCCCCAGCACCCCCCGGTTTTAGGGGTTCTGGCTCCCCGCAGCCCCTCTGCATCCTCAGGGATCTGGGTGAGGGTGTCCCCCCCTTCCATGGATCCCCACGATCCTGTCTGCCACACCCCAGCTCTGTGCCCCCCGCCGTGGGTTGGGGGTTCTCTCCCTCTCCAGCCCTGCTCATCCCCACGGGTGGGATTTGCCCCCCCAGATATCCCACATGGATGGGATCTGCCCCCAAAGCCCCCCGCCCCCCCCAGCCCTGGTTGGGATTTTGATCCCCAGATGCTCAGCATCTCCATGGATAGCATTTTGTGCCGTGATCCCTGAGCACCCCCATGGATGGGATTTGCCCCCCCAGCCCCCTGGATGGAGTTTCCTTCCCTCTTCCCACCCCCCAGCCATGATTTTTGTCCTCCCCACCCCATCAGTCCTCCTCCACCCCACACACCTTCCCCCAGCCCGCAGGGTCTGGGGGGGCAGCCGGGAAGGGTGGGGGGCGGTCAGGAAGGGGGTAAAAGAGGAAGGGTGGGAGTCAGGGAGGAAAGGGGGCAGTCAGGAAGGTGAGGGGAGGGTCAGTTAGGAAGGGGGATCAGTCAGGAAGGATGGGGATCAATCAGGGATGAGGAGATCGGTCAGGGAGGATGGAGGGGCAGTCAGGGAGGGGGATCAGTCAGGGAGGGTGGGGGACAGGCAGGATGAGGGGGGGTCAGTCAGAGCGGGGGAGCAGCGGCTGGCGGGGCCCGGCTCCATTCCTTATGCATCCGTGCGCTGATGCAGCCTGACAGCCCGGGTGCATTTGGTACCTCGCACATCCCGGCCGGAGCCTCTTGCTATTTTGGTTGATGCTAATTTGCTCCGTGTTGGGCTGCGGTTCACGCTCCGGTCAGCCCTGCCTGATACTATATTCCCGTTTGTTCCGGGAAAGGTTTTCCTGTCAGCTCCCCTTAGCCTTGACGTGCTCCCCGAACTGTGAATGCAACGCAGCCGGGGACCGGCCATGTGAGCCCGCCGGCTCCGCCGCGGCGCGGGGGCCGAGGGTGGGGGGCTCCGGCTGCCAGCGCCCCCGGAGCGGCGGGGTTTGGGGGGGGGAGAGGCCATGGCACCCCTAGTCGGGGGCACCCCATCATCAGCGCCCCCGGATCTCTGCAGGTCAGGGAGGGAAGAGGCAACGGGGCCCTCGGGTGGGGGGCACCCTGCTCTCCTCCTCCCAGACCACCGAGGCGATGGGACCCCGGAGTGGGGGTTTGGGGGTCCCGGTGGAAGGGGAGCGATGAGAGCTGTAGGTACCAGTGTGATACCCGCCCCCCCCAAGCCCCCGCACCCCTGAACCTGCTCCCCCGCCCCAGTGCACCCCAGTGCTCCACACAAGGCACCAGCGTGTCCCCAGCTCTAGGGGAGCTGTCTCAGGGGTCCTGTCCCCACTCGGTGTGAGCTCAGGGGGTCCATCTCCCCTCTGCCAGGGTTTGAGCGTCGCATCTTCCCTTGGTTGCAGTTCAAATGTCCCGTCTTCCCTCAGACGAGGTTTGGGGGTTCCATCTCCGCTTGGTGAGGGTTCACGGGTCCCATCTCCCTTTGGACAAGGTTTGGGGGTCTCAGGGGTCGTGTCTCCCCTTGGTGGGAGCTCAGGGGTCCCGTCTCCCCTCAGTGGGGGTTCAGGGGTCCCGTCTCCCCTCGAACGCTCCGCGCAGCCGCCGCTGCCTTTCCCTGCCGGGCTCTCCCGAGCCTGGACTGCCCTCTAGTTCCCGGCTGGCGGGGACACAGCGGGCACCTCCCGGGGTGGCTCCTCCGCAGGACCCCTCGGATGTCCATCCAGCGGGAGCCCCCCCGTGACACCCCCGAGCGGCTCGGGGGCCACTGCCCCTCGGTGTGGGGACACAGCCACGGTGACAGCGCATCGTCACCCCCTCGGGTCCCCTCCCCCGAGACCCCCGCGGGGGTGGGGGGTGCTGGGGTGACCCTGTGCATGGTGACAGCCCCCCCAACCCCAAACCACCCACAGAGCGGGTGTCGCGGGGGGAGCACCCCCTCGGCAAAGCACCCCGAGCCCCCGCACCCCCCAGCCCAGCAGGACATGGGGACACCGCGGGGTCCCTCCCCACCGCCACGGGGGATGTGGAGGACCAGGACCCCCCCGGCGACCCCAACCCCCATGAGCAGCCCCCGGGGGCCGGGCCGGGGGGGCCGAGGGGGCCGGGGGCTGCGTCAGCGGGGGATTAGCGGGGCCGGGATCCGCCTGAGCCCGTGATCCCGCTTAGTCCGGGGGCCCCCGCGCCCGCCCGAAGGGGGCTTAGCGGCCCCTGACGCCACCCGAAGCCGTCACAGGGCCCGCGACCCCCGGAGGGACGTGGGGGCACGGTGGGGGGTGGCAGAGCAGGCGTCGCCCGTGGGCTGCTCCCCAGATCCTCGCCCGTGCAGGTTCTGGGGGTCCCTTGCTATAGGGGGGGATTCTCAGGTGGCTCGTGTGGGGCTGGGACCCTCCTGGGACCCTCCACTCAGGCTCTGCACCCACGGAGGGGGAGAAGGGGCTTTTTAGGGGACAACCCCTGCACCCCAGGGTGGCACCCTAAGACCTCACCCCCCGCGCTGGCTCTGGGCTCATTCCCGGCTTCTGGGGAGCACCGAGAGACTCCCAGCACGTCCCAGAGCACGCGGGGGTGTGGCAGGAGGAGCGGGGACGGCACCCCCGGGTCAGCGGCCACGGCCGGCGCGGAGCCACCAGCCGGGTGACGCCAGCCCGGTGACACCAGCGCGGCTCCAAATCCCTCCCGTGAGCCGGAAAAATCCCTCCTCGGGAGTTTATTAACTCATTTTCAGCGCCGGCCCCGCGGCGGCCGCGCGGCACTGAAGTAGGTCAGGCGTGTGCCACGGCCACGCGGTGACCCCACGGGTGACCCCACGGGGGGATCCACGGGGTCAGCCGGCCCCCTGCCGCGTCCCCCCCCCGCTCGGGGCCGCGGCGCAGGCAGGGCGGTGACACGCTGGCGGCCGCGCGTCCCCCCCGTGTGCGGGCACGCGGCTCCCCACGCGTGTGCGCGGCCACGTGCGCTCCGCACATGTGTGTGCGCGCGTGGATTTGGGCAGGGGAGACACTGAGGCACGGCGGGGGGGACGGCGCTGCCCCAAAAGGCTCGGGAGGCTCCTCCCCCCCCGCCGCTGCCGGCAATAAGATCAATTAGCGCAGCAGCGCTCAGGGTTAACGAGCGGCTCCCGCGCCCACCAGACCCCCCCGGCCCCAGCAATGCTCTGCCTCCACGGAGGGGCCCCGGGGCCCTCGAGCCCCCCTCCCTGGCGCCGATCTCCCCCCAGCACCGGGGGGGGAAATCGGGGGGGGGGAATCGGGACTCCCGGGGCTGAGCTGGGGGGAGCAGGGATGGGAAACGCTGAGTCAGCAAAACTGCTTCAGCAGGAGCTCGGGGTTGGGTGTCGGGGAGGGGAGGGTCCGGTCTGGGGGTGATGGGCACCCCCCCAGCATCTCCCCTGGACTGAGGGAGCCGGGATCTGGATCTGGATCAGGATCTGGATCTGGATCTGTCTCTGTCCATATCCCTGTCCCTATCCCAATCCTCATTCTTATTCCTGCCTCCATCTGTATCCCCGTCCTCTATCCCCAGCCCATCCCTGACCCTAGAATCATCCATAGTCCATCCCTGTCCCTATTCCTGTCCCCATCCTTGTCCCCATCACGATCCCTGTCCCCATCCCCGTTCCCACTCCCATCACTACCCCCAACACTGTTCCTGTCCCCATGCCCATCCCCATCCTCGTCCCCATCTGTGTCCCTATCCCTGTTTCCATCCTTCTGTCCTTATCCATGTCCCTCTCCCTGGCCCCATTCCCATCCCTGGCCCCATTCTCTATCTGTGTCCCTGTCCCTGCCCCATTCCATCCTTGTCCCCATCGTTATCCCCTTTCCCGTCCCCATTCCATCCCTGTCCCTGTCCTGCCTGTGCAGGCAGGGTGGGAGCTCCGTGGGTGGACAGAGGTGTCACTCCCTGAAGGGAAGGTCATGAGCCCATCCCAGTGCTGGGCCCCGACCCCTGGAGCTGCTGCCCCAGAACAGGCGGGAGCCCCTGGAATGGGCTGGAGCCACCCCGGGTGTCCCCAGTGCCACCCCCCAGAGCAGCTGCCTGAGCCAGGACCCCAACACTGCCACCCCTCAGCCAGCCAAGTCACCCCCTGCCCCCACCCCCCCACACACCCCCCTCCGGAATTTACCTCCACGGCCCCTCTGCAGTGTCCAGCTGGAACGTGGCACATCCCGGGCACAAATGTCACCCACACCATCCCCTCCCCAGGGGGGTGGGCCCGGGAAACCCCCAGGAGGGCACAGTCAGGAATATGGGATGGGATGGAGGGAGAGATGGATGGGTGGATGCATGGAGGGATGGATGGAAGGAAGGAGGTGTGGATGGATGGAGAGATGGAGGCATGGGAGATGGAGGGGTGGGTGGATGGATGGATGGATGGATGCATGGATGGAGGGAGGAATGAAGGGATGGAGGGATGGAGGGAAGGGGGATAGAGGAATGGATGGAGGGAGGGATGAAGGGATGGAGGGATGGAGGGAAGGGGGATAGAGGAATGGATGGATAGGGATGGAAGAATGAATGGATGGAGCGATGAAGCAGTGAGGGGATGGAAGGACAGAAGGGCAGAGGGATTGAGGAGGGATGGATGGACAGAGGGAGGGACAAGAAGATGGAGGGACAGGGGGGTGGATGACGAGTTGGATGGATGGATGCAAGGATAGGAGGATGGAAGGATGGCTGGAAGAATGGCTGGACAGATGGATGAACTGACAGACATGAATGGATGGACTCTGAAACAGGCAGAGGGATGAACAGACAGACGGATGGATGGACTCTGGGAATGGGTGGAGGGATGAACAGACAGACAAACAGATGGACTCTGGAATGGGTAGAGGGATGAACAGACAGACAGGCGGATGGACTCTGGGAATGGGCAGAGGGACAGACAGAACCCACCGCTGAGCCGGAGTCTCCGGGAGCAGAGCGGGTTCCGGAGCTGGGGGAAGGCAGCCGGGCACAGGGAAGGACACACAGACAGGCCCTGCTTCCCTGTGTGTCCTGGCTGTGCTGGCTGGTGCCTTGTCCCAGTGCCAGTGGCAGAGACATGTCCCTGTGCTGTGCCACCGTGCCAGGAGCCGCCACTGCCCCGGCACCGCCGTGCCGGGTGGGGATGGGGATGAGAGTGGGTGCCGAGTCACCCCAAATCTGGTCCCAGGGGCTGCCTGGCCGTGGGGCAGTCACCCACCCCATCCCAGCACCACCCCAGCCCCGTCCTTCCGCTCACCAACCTCTTCTTGCACGCGGGATGTCCCCGGGATGTCCCTGGTGCTGTTCCAGCCCCAGCTTGGTGCCAGCGCCACGGCCTGGATGCCAACCCAGCATGGAGGGATGGATCCCGGCCCCGAAACACAGCCCAGCCCCTCCAAAATCAGCCCTTCCACGTGGAATAAATCCAGTCATGGAATAAATCCGTTCCTGGCCGGGCCTTCCTCTGCATCTCCCTCCTCTGCCTCCCCAGCGGGTCCTGCGCGGCTCCGGCACCCAGAGCACGGAGTGGGGCTGAGCCGGGAGAACGGAGGGTGCTCAGCCAGGCTTGGGGGGCTCAGCCCAGCTTTGGGGGGCTCAGCCTATGTCCCCACACGCCGATGTCCCCCCTCTGTCCTGCTGCTCTTGCTCACCCTCCCCACACGCAGAACCCACGTCCGGAACCCACGGCAGCTTCGGGGACGGAGCCACCCGGGAACATCTGGGATTCTGGTGGGATCAGGGTGTCCCTGGAGCATTCCCAGCTCCCACACCCCATTCCTGCGGGTCTGCAGAGGCACCAGGAGATTCGCTGCCCATTTGCCCACCACCCCCAGATCCCAGTGTCTCACCCCAACCCTCCCACGCGCCCGGGCTTTGATCCCGCCCAAGGGATCCCTCTGGTGCCACCTGCTCGGATCCCAGCCGGGGGGAGCTCGGGGGGCCCTGGGGAGCGTTGCCCTCCACTCCTGGTCCCTGAGCGGGCTGCTGGGGCACGGTCGGGGCGCTCCCGGAGCCCGGGGTGGCAGCGGCCCCCGCGGGGACAGCGCTGTCCCTCCCCACGGGCCTCGTGGGACACGGCCCCGTCCCCGCGGACTCACCAGCAGCTCCCGGCCCGCGGCGGCTCCGCTCAAACTTTGCCACAAGTTGAGACAAAGGCGGCGGGTGCCGTCCCCTGTCCCCCGGCCCTGCTGTCCCCAGACAGGCTGGTGCCACCAGGACTTAATGAGGGCACGAGGGCGGTGGGCTCAGGGGCTGCACACGCACATGCGGCGCCTTAACCCTTCCCCTGCCGCTCCTCCCCCGCCTTTGGGGGGGGACGGGCTTCCTGCACCTGCTCTCGGCCCGGGGGGGTCCCTCCCGCAGCCCCCCAAGACCCCCAGCCTGGAAAACACCAGGAAGGACGTGGATAATCCTGTGCATCTTCTGGCTGGTCCCAGCCCTCAGCCCACGGTCCCTCCGCAGCACCTCGTGCCCACGGGGCACCCCCAGCCCGGTAAGGAGGGTCCCACTGAGGAGGAGGGACCCCCCAGTGCCAGGTGTCACCACTCACCCCCACAGAAAGGCTGGGGGGAGCTGCCCCCAGTCCCAGCCCAGCCGCTCCCCTGGTGTCCCCGTTCCTCCCCCCGGACCAGGGGACTCCCTGCAGCACCATGCCCGTGCCAGGTGTGGGGTGACCTGGCTGGTATTGCAGGTGGGAACGAGCCCCCCATCTGTGCTGAGCCCCTGTCCCCTCCTCCAGCTCTGTCCCAACAGCCCCACCCAGTCACAGTCCCTCCTGCTGCTCCTCCTGCCTGCCCCGCTTCCCACACCTTCCCTTTCCATTCTGATGGAAATGGAGCCCATCCCTCCATCCCTCCCTCCATCCATCCACACATCCTCCATTCCTCCATCTCTCTAATCCTCCATCTGCTCCCTTGGACACCTCTCCATCCCTCTCCAGCCTTCATCATCCATCATGCTCTGCATCCCTCTGCCCCTCTGGCTTATCCATCCACACATCCATCCATCCACACATCCATCCATCCTCTTCATCCATCCATCCTCTTCATCCATCCATCCTCTTCATCCATCCATCCTCTTCATCCATCCATCTGCTCCCACCATTCACCTCTCCATCGTCTCCATCCCTCTGCTCATCTGGCTTATCCCTCCCTTTCTCCCTCCCTCCCCTTCATCCACCTATCTGTCCATCCATCCATCCATCCATCCATCCATCAATCCATCCATCCTCTTCATCCACCCACCTCTTTGCCTTCTCCATCTGTCCCTCTCTCCATCCTCTCCATCCATCCATCTGCTCAGCCATCCCTCTCTCCAACATCTCCACCATCCTCTCCATCCCTCTGCCTTCCCATCCTCTCCATCCTTCCTTCCATCCCTGCATCCATCCATGTCCATCCACCTGCCTGTCCTCAGCCTCTGCCCTTTGGATCCATCCACCCTTCCCTCTTCTCCAGCCATCCATGTGCCCATCACTCTATCCCTCAATCCATCCCTCCATCCATTCCTTCATGCTCTCCACTCCTCCATTCTCCCACCCCTCCCTCCATCTCTCCCTCCCTCTATCCCTCCATCTTATCCCTCCCTCCATCTTATCCCTCCCTCTCTCTGCCCATTCTCTGTCCTGTCCCTCCATCTGTCCCTCCATCTGTCCCTCCCTGTCCCTCCCTCCCTGCCCGGCCCCCGGGACACGTGGCTGTCACCGCTGCCATCACTGTCACCTCTGTCCCCCGCCGAGGCCACTGCCTGGGGGGAGGGGGCTCAGCTGTGCCCGCGACCCCCGCCCCTCGCCCCCCGCGGCCGGGGGGGTCTCACAGCTGCCCCCGCGCCCCCCACCCACGGGGCACTCGGGGGGACCCGCGGGGCTGTGGGGACAGAGGGGACCCCGGTGCCACGGAGGGCACGTTCCCAAGCCGTCCGTGGGGAGTTTGGGGCACGAGTGGGGGGACCCCCCGCGCCGGGGCCGGAGCGATTCGATCGGGTCTGACTGCGGGGGGGCTGGGTGGGGGCTGTGTGCGTGGGGCGCTGTGTCACGGGTGGGTGCGTGCCTTGGTGACAGACTGGGGTTGGGGGGAGGTGGGTGAGTGCGAAGGGGTTATATCGCGATAGGGGCTGCGTCTGGGGCCGGCGCGTAGGGCCTTGACGCGGGTGGGACCGCCGGGCTGCGTCCCGGGTGGTCCCGGGGGTCCCGGGACCCTCGAGGGGGGCAGGACGGCGACAGAGGGTGGGTACAAGGACCCGGGGCGGGGCCAAAGCCCAGGGGGAGGGGAGAGGGCGGGGCCTCTGCCTTTGGCGTGTCGGGTGGGCGTGGCATCGGTGGGACAGGGCGTGTCTGGGGGTGAAACCACGCCCATAATGGAATAACACAAATCTATAGCTGGCGATAGGCGTGGTCACTCACTATATATGGCAGTGGGTGTGGCCGTGACAGAGCCCCGCCCGTGGGCGTGGCCCGAGGGGCGGGGCTGTGGCGGCCGCGATGGCGTCGCTGTTCGGCGGCGTGGAGGGGTGAGGGGTCCCGGGAGGGATGGGGGATCCCGGGAGGAGTGAGGGGTCTGGGGAACAGTGAGGGTCCCGGGAAGGGTGAGGAATCTCGGGAGGGGTGATGGATCCCGGGAGCAGTGAGGGTCCCGTGGAGGGGGAAGGATCCCGGGAAGGATGAGGGATCCCGGAACGGTGACGGTTCCGTGGACGGGTGAGGTGTCCCGGGAGGAGTGAGGGATTCAGGGAGAGGTGAGGGATCCCCAGAGGGCTGAGGGATCCCGGGAGCGGTGAGGGTCCTGGGGAGGGGTGAGGTGTCCCGGGAGGGATGAGGGATCCCGGGAAGGTGAGGGATCCCGAGAGGGGTGACGGGTCCCGGGAGGAGTGAGGGGTCTGGGGAGGGGTGAGGGGTCGCGCTGCGGGCAGAGGGGCTCCCCGGGGCTCCGTACCCCCATCCCCCGGGCACCCCCACCTCCCTGCTGGCCCCCGACCCGCCGCTCCCGGGGACCCCCAGCCTGGAGGAGAAGGGGGGGCAGGAGGAGTCGCGGCGACAGGAACCGATGGGGGGGCAGCCGGGACTCCATCCGTGCCCCCCCCGATCGGCTCCTGCCCCCCGACCCCTCCTGCCCTGTCCAGGGTGTGGCCAGGACCGAGGTCAGTGGGGCAGGGTCAGCACCCCGCCCGTCTCAGGGCCCCCCCATCCCGGTCCTACCGCTCTCCAGGGCCCCCCATCCCGGTCCTACCCACCTCCTGTCACCTCTAGGGGCTGGTGGGGCCGAGTGGGGGTCCCCCCTCGGTGGGATGGGCGGGGGGCTGTGGGTAGTGCTGGCAGTGTGCCTCCCCCCCTCTCTCGGTAGCGGGGGCACCCACTCCAGGGTGGTGCTGGTGTCCGGAGATGGGCAGATCCTGGCCGAGACAGAGGGACCCTGCACCAACCACTGGGTGAGCTGGGGGACACCCCCTCCCCGGCCCGGGGGGCACAGGGCAGGGAGGGGGGCACAGGGCAGGGGAGAGGGTGTGAGGCTGGGTACAGGACATGGAGAGGGGATACAGGACGTGGGGGGCTGGCTCTGGCTGTCCCCAAGCTCCCAGGACACTTGGGTGGGATGAAGCTGGTGGAGAAGGTTCCGGGGTGTCCCCCCTCTCGTGGCCGCCGTGGAGCCACGTGGGACCCCCAGGGAGGGAGCCTGCGGAGGGCTGGGGGGGCTTTAGGGTGTCCCCCCCGTGTCCCAGCTCATCGGCTCCGAGAAGTGCCTGGAGAGGATCGAGCGCATGGTCAGCGAGGCCAAGAGCAAGGCGGGGGCTGACCCCCAGGTCCCCCTGCGCTCCCTGGTGAGCCCCCCCCGTCCCCCCACCCTGGGCCCCCCGCGGGCACACCCCAGGGCTGACGGGGTCCCTCCGTGGGGCAGGGGCTGTCCCTGAGCGGGGGGGACCAGCAGGATGCCATCGGGAAGCTGACAGAGGAGCTGCACCGGCGCTTCCCCCACCTGAGCCAGAGCTACTTCATCACCACCGACGCCGTGGGGGCCATGGCCACGGCCACCGACCACGGTGGGCACCCCCGGGGGGGGCACGGCCGGGGGGCGCCCCGGCACAGGGGGTGACGGTGCCCCCCCCGGCCCCGCAGGGGGGATCGTGCTGATCTCGGGCACCGGATCCAACTGCAAACTCATCAACCCCGACGGCTCCGAGACGGGCTGCGGAGGATGGGGGCACATGATGGGCGACGAAGGCTCCGGTGAGCCCGGGGGGGCTGGGGGGCTGGGGAGCTCCAGGGGGGGCTGAGGCGGCCCCTGACCCCCACCCCACCCCCAGCGTACTGGATCGCCCACCAGGCCGTGAAGATGGTGTTTGACTGCATGGACAACCTGGAGGTGCCGCCCCACGACGTCGGATACGTCAGGCAGGCCATGTTCGACTACTTCCAGGTGCTGTGGGGGGGCCGAGGGGACAGGGGTGGGGTCAGCGTCTGAGGGGGGTCTGGGAGGTGTATCAAGGTCCCAGTGGGCTCTGGGATGGGGGTTGGGGTCCCAGGCGGGTCTGGGATGGGGGTTGGATTGTGGGAGGGTTCTGGGCTGGGTTTTGGGGTCCTGGGGGGCCCTGGGATGCACGGTAGGGTCTGTGGGCAATCTGGGCTGGGGGTCCTGGGGTGTCTGGGCTGGGTGTCGGGGTCTGGGGGAGCTCTGGGCTGTGTTCTGGGTACAAGGGGACTCTGGGCTGTAGTTTGGGGGTCCAGGGGGTCTCTGGGCTGTGGTTTGGGGTCCAGGGGGTCTCTGGGCTGTGTGTGGGGTCCGGGGGATGCTCTCAGCTGCACACTGGGATGGGTGGGGTCCCTGTCCCCAGGGGGGTCCCCTGTGCAGCCGGGCCCCAGAGCTCACCTCTGCCCCCATGGCTGCCCCCAGATCTCGGACAGGATGGGGCTCCTGACCCACCTCTACCGCACCTTCGAGAAGTCCAAGTTCGCGGGGTTTTGCCAGAAGCTGGCAGAGGGTAGGGAGGCCCCTTGAGGGGGGGAGCTGTCCCTGCCCCCCCGGGCACTGTGACCCCGTTTGTCTCTCCCAGTGCCACTCCCTGATCTCTGCCCTGGGTGCACCTTGGCCCCGAGCACCCTCTGCACTCCTGGGGTGGGGGACACGGGGTCCACCCCCTCCCCCACAGCCCAGCCCGGCTTGGGGGACCCCTGGGGGGTGCAGGGGGGGGGGTCCCAGGTCCCCGTCCCACCCCCCACCCCGTCCCCAGGGGCCCAGGCCGGGGACCCTCTGTGCTGCCACATCTTCACCAAGGCGGGCGAGGTGCTGGCGCGGCACGTGGTGGCCGTGCTGCCCAAAATCGACCAGGTGAGCGCCCACCTGGGGCCGGGGCTGGGGTGGGGGGGTCCCAGCTACCCCCCTCACCCAGCCCAACCCCCCAGAGCCTGTTCCTGGGGGAGCTGGGGCTGCCCATCGTGTGCGTGGGCTCCGTGTGGAACAGCTGGGAGCGGATGCAGGCGGGTGAGCGCAGGGACGGGGGGGCTGGGGGGGCCCGGGCTTGTTCCCACATGACCCCCCCGTGTGTCCCCGTTCCCAGGGTTCATCCAGGTGCTGGCCCAGGCCCGGGATGAGGCCCCAGGCCGTGTGTTCTCCCGGTTCAGCCTCCTGAAGCTGAAGCGCTCGTCGGCCCTGGGGGGGGCCCGGCTGGGGGCCCGGAACGTGGGGATGGCCCTGCCCCTGGACCGAGCCGGGAACGTGGACGTGTTCTACACACACGTGTTCTGAGGGAGCCAGCAACCCCCAGACACGGGGGGCGTGGGCTCAGGGCTTTGTGGTTTGGCAATAAAGAGGTTGCACTGCCCGCAGGGGAGTGGGGTGAGGTGGGGACAGGGGCTGGAGGATGAGGATGGGGCTGGATGGGGATGGAAATGGGCTGGAAGCACAGGGATGGGGCAGGGTGGGGCTGGGAATGTGGGCATGGGGTCAAAACGGGGATGGAGTGTGGGGATGGGGCAGGATAGAACTGAGAGAGTGGGGCTGGAGGGCAGGATGGGGCCAGGAGAGCAGGGAATGGGGCAGGATGGGGCTGAAAGTGTGGGGCCAGGAACATGACTGGCAGCCAGGAGACAGGAACTGTCCCCAGCTCAGCCCTGCTGGGGGTGGGAACACCCCGAGCCAAGGAGGGGCTGCTGGAAAAGGAAGGAAAACGAACCCCGAAGGTTCCTGTTTCAGTTCCCGTTGGGTGCCCGAGGGGGCTGGGCTGCAGCGCGGCCATGGGATGGGAATGGCAATGGGAATGGGAATGGGAATGGGAAGCTGAGCCTGTCAGGGAGGGGCTGGGGCTCGGGGCGCAGCTGGATCCAAGCAGACAGGGAGGGAAGAGGAGGAAAGGTGACACCTCTGGGCCTTGTCAGCACCGAGGGGACCCCGGAGATGGGGACAGGGGATGTGACACCCGTGACCAGGGAACAGACATGGAGCTGCAGGGGCCGATCCCGCCCCTGCTCTCGCAGCCTTCGGGGCTGATCTTCATTTAAAAGGGAAAAACAAGAATAAAAAGCCCTTTTGGGTTATTTTTGCCCGGGATCAGCAGCGGGGGCTGTGCCCGGCCCAAAGCACAACCCCAAAACTGCCCAAAAAAGGTGCCAGCGCAGGGAGGGGCGGGCGGGGGGAAAATCCACCGGGAGCTTCCAGGTGGCTCCGCGAAGGAAATCAGGGACACGGCTCCTACCGGCGCCAGCAGAGCCAAAGGAAATCAGGGACACGGCTCCAAGCAGCGCCAGCAGAGCCATCTAACGCCCGAACTGGGAATGACGGGGTCACTGGGATGATGGTGGGGGCAGACAAACCGCCCCGCCGGAGCTGGCGTGGGATGGAGAGCCCTCCCCCGGTTTTCCAGGGAAAACTCTGGCCCCGCTCCCTTCCAAAAAAAGTTTATTTTTGATAACGCCTTGTCCGAAATTTACAGCACGTGGAGGGGGGAAGGCAGTAGGAAACCAAAGGGAAACCGGGAAGAGGGAAGGAGGGAGTGTGGGATCGCTCCAGGGGTTAGCCCAGTGTCCCGCTGCCCATCCCAGAGCCCTGGATCCCATCCTGCCCGGCCGGGAAAGGCACCGGGAAAGGGGAGGAGTCACCCCAACCTGGAATATTTGGATGGGGCTTCCACAGGGCTGCTGGTTCCAGCCGCGGTCCCGCCGGGGTTTAGCGCCGGGATTGAGCCCGGCAGCCGGAGCTGGGAGAACTGGGAGGCTCCGGGGCGCACTGGGAGCAGGGAATTCCGTGGGCTCAGCCCTTGTTCACGCTCCGATGGCCCCGAGAGTTAATGGCCATCGGGATCCCCATCCCGATCCATTAGCGGCTCCTTTAGGGCCGGGACTGGGGGAGGAACCGCGCCCGGGAGGGGATTTACACGGATGAGCGGCGGCTCATCCAGGGGAACTGTGCTAATTGTCCTGGATCGGGAGCTCCCGCTTTCCATGCATTTATAACCGTGACAAGCTCCCTTTTCCTCTGGATGGGGATTTCCGACCCCCAGGAGCTCCTGCTTTCCCTGGATATGGATTTCCAACCTCCAGGAGCTCCCACTTTCTATGGGTAGGAATTCCCAAGCCCAGAAAGCTGCTGGTTTCTCTGGATAGGGACTTCTGACCCCAAGAAGCTCCCGTTTTCCATGGATACGGATTTCTGACCCTGGGAGGCTCCTGCTTTCCCTGGATGTAGATTTCCAACACTGGGAAGTTCCTGGTTTCTCTGGATAAGGATCTCTACACCCAAGCAGCTCCTGCTTTCTCATGGATTTCTGACCTGGGAAGCTCCTCATTTCCCTGGATATATATTTCTGACCTGGAGAAGCTTCTGTTTTCTCATGGATTTCCAACCACAGGAAGCTCCTGATTTCCCTGGATACAGATTCCCAACTCTGGGAAGCTCCTAATTTCCCTGGATAGGGATTTCTGACCACAAAGAGCTCCCACTTCCCATGGACAGGGATTTATGACCCCCAAAAGGGATCCCTGGGTAGGGATTTCTGACCTGGGGAACCTCCTGTTTTCTCAGAGATTTCTAACCTGGGAAGCTCCCACTTTTCCTGGATAGGGATTTCCTACCCCAAGGAGCTCCTCCTTTCTCTGGACAGGGATTGCCTGCCCTGGGACACACCTGTATTCCCTGGACAGGGATTTCTGACCCCCAGGAGCTCCCACTTTCCCTGGATGGGGATTTCCAGCCCTGGCTCTCCGAAGGATCCCGTTCAGCCCCCGATTTAGACCCCTGGAAGTGCCAGGGCTGTGGTTTGGGAGCTGCAGCTCCCACAGGTGGGGAAGGAGGTTCCCAGGAGCTCAGCCAATGGAGACATGGATCCTGCTCCAACAGCTGCTCCAGGGGCTCTGCTGAAGGCAGCACCAGGGCCTGGGAAAAGGGAAAAGGGACCAGCACCAGGATCTGCCCGTCCCCTCCCAAAATCATCCCTCGGGGGGTTCCTCAGGGCTCAGGCTCATCCCAAAGGGGGATCCTGCTCCTGACCCAGGGAAGCTGCTCCACACCCCTCCCACCTCCTCTGTGCCAAGAACAGACTTAAATCCAAGAGGAATGAGGATGCTGAGGCTTCAGAGCCACGGCCTGCAGTGTTGGATGAGCTCAAGAGCTGGGGAGGGCATTCCTGAAGGAGGAGTTTGGGAGGAGCTGCCCTTCCCAGGGGTTGATGCCTGGGGGGTCTGGGCCCCCCTGAGCACCCCCAGAACTGCTGGAGCAGGAAGGACCCCCCTGCCAGCACGGGAATGTGGGAAGGAGTGCTCAGCTTCCATCGTGGAGCCGGGGCAGCGGCTGCCTGGAGGAATTTCGGGATCACAGCTTGGTGCACTTCACCTGGAGTGAAGAAATCCGCTTTAGGGGAACTGGGGAAGGCCAGTGCAGCTCCAGCCCGGGCTGGCTGCTGGCAGGGGAGCCCTAAAAATCCTACTGAAACGAGCACACCTGATCTTCGCAGGATCTTCCCACTAGCAGGGCTGAAGCACACGCAGGAATGGGCCTCTGGAGCAGGGAGAGGCTGGAATCCAGGACAGGCCCGAGGGCCACACGTCCCAGGAAGCAAAAAAACCGCCAAAAAAAGGTGATGGGACGATACAAAGTGTTAAAAAAAAAAAAAAAAAAAAAGGAGGAAAAAAACAGGTACTTGAAGCTGGAGCAGATCCCGGCGCCGAGTCCAGCCGGGCTGTCCCCCCTCTATCCCCTGGCATTCCCTGCAGCAGGGACTCAGTCTGTCTCCAGGCCTGGCCTGTCAGTACTTCACGCCTGGCACAAACTCCTTGGCATCTGGATTCAAGTTGCTTTTGCTCTGCAAGAGAAGAGGGAACGGGGATCCAAGGCTGGGATCCCACTCATTCCAGGGACCTGCACCCTGAAACCCTGCACCCCAAACTGCTGCACCCCAAATCCCTGCACCCCAAACCCCTGCACCCCAAACCCCTGCACCCCAAACCCCTGCACCCCGAAACCCTGCACCCCGAAACCCTGCACCCCAAACCGCTGCACCCCAAATCCCTGCACCCCAAACCGCTGCACCCCAAACCCCTGCACCCCGAGGATCCCTCATGGCCTCACAGGCACGGGATGAGCTGGACCATCCCCAGCTCCAAGGTCCGTGCTCCCAGGATGGGTTTGGGGGGAAAACACGGACAGTCTGTGTCTCCCTGTTCGTGCTGTGCCACGTGGGAAAGCGGCAGCCCCATCCCGGGGCTCCCGGAGAGCAAGTTCACGGGATCCTGGAATGGTTTGGGCGGGAAGGGACCCCAAAGCCCACCCGGTCCCAGCCCTGGCACGGGCAGGGCACACCCCGTGGGCCCCTCACCAGAATGTCCTCGGAGCTGTGGCCGTCCCCCACCGAGAGCCCGTTGAGCTGCTGCTGCAGCTGCCCCACCCCCTGGGGCAGGTCCCGGGACGGGATGAACCAGTCCTGGTCCTCCTCCTCCAGCATCTCCTGGAAGCAGCGGTCGAGGAATTCCTGCTCCTGCAGCTCCTCCTCCACCTGCCCGGAGAGATCACTCAGGATGGAAAAGCCCTCTGAGATCAGGGAGCACTGCCAGGGACACCCCAGCCACGTCCCCATGGCCACATCCACAGGGCTGTTAAATCCCCCTGCCCTGGGCACCTGTGCCAGGGCTGGACTGCCCTTTCCAGGAGGAATTTTCCCCATATCCAACCTGAGCCTCCCCTGGCACAGCCTGAGGCCGTTCCCTCTCCTCCTGTCCCTGTTCCCTGGCAGCAGAGCCCGACCCCCCCCGGCTCCCCCCTCCTGTCAGGGATTGCAGAGCCAGAAGGTCCCCCCTGAGCCTCCTTTTCTCCAGGATTTCTCCCTCTCCTTGCTCCAAACTGGACAGGATGGCTGATCCTACCCCAGCTGGGTTGCTGGGCGGATCCTCTCTGTTCTGGAGCAATCCCAGAGCATTCCCAGCCTTTCCTGCTCCCTGCAGGTTTGTCACACCTGCAGGTGGTGACAGAGGGTGACACACTTTGCTCCCACCACAGCTCCAGGGATGACACTGCGGGAAACCTCCTCCGGAGGATCGGGAAAGCCCCAGGATCTGGCTGGAGCTCTGGGAGCTGCTCCCGCAGGGATGTGGGAGCAGAGGGAGCAGGAGAGGGGCAGGATGGGGCTGGAGGTCTCAGGGACCCCCCGGGATCCTGCACTCCCACGGGACACGGACAGAGCGAGCCCAGCGCTTGGTGCCTCTGCCAGCCCTGCAGTCCAGGTGGATATTCCCAGTGCTCCACCTGCCTCTGACACCTCTGCCTGCTCCAGCCGCCCCTGCTGTCAGCAGTTCCTGCTCCCACCACTCCCTGTTTGCCCTCGGGACGTGGCTCCATGGGAAAGGAATGCCGGTGGCTCCGGGAGGGACGTGCCGGGCGGCTCGTGGGGCTCGTGGGTGGTGAAGCACCTGCAGCTCCTGCCCCTTCCCTGCCCGGGGCCTGCCCGGCCCAAATCCCTGCTGGAGGAGGCGGGGAGGCCACGTCAGGAGTTCAGCTGCAGGGATGAGCTCCCTCCTCTCCCAGTCCAGGGTGTCCAAGTTCTCTTCAGCTGCTGGGATGGTGGCAGGAGGATCCCAGGAGCCTCCAGAGAGCCCTTCCCGATTTGGATGAGGACAAGGAAGACACCCTGGAGCTGCTCCCATGTCGTTATTCCACAACCAAGGGCTGTTGGAGTCTTGCGGGAGCTCTCAGGAGCTTTGTTGTCCCTTACTGACACAGCATCCCAGGGCTCCAGCTCCAGGTGTATCCAGGGTGGTTTCACTGCAGTAAGGGATTCCTCCCCAAACAGAGGCAGTGCCTGTAGGATCTCCCTGCTGGGACAACCGGGATGTAAACATTCCAATTCCAAGGGCTCACCAGGGTGCCAGTCCTGTGCCTCCAGCTGAGCACGTGGACAGGGAAGGTCTGGATCCCAAAAGCTTGGCAGAGGTGATGTCACCATCCCTCCGAGGGGATCAGAGGCACTGTGAGGGCTCCTTTCCAGCTTCAGCCACGCCACGTCCTTCCAGGCAGGTCCAGCACAGGCAGGATGACTCTTCCCTGAGCGTCCCTTCCCACGCAGGGCTGGGACCCCCTGTTCTCCCTGAGGATGCACAGAGCTGGGAACTCCCCCAGCTCTCACCTGCCTGCTGTTCTCACCTCCCCATTCTCCATCCCCACATCCCTGTGCACCTCTGGAGCTGGGAGTCTCACCTGCCTGTTGAAGTCCTCCTCGTTCTCCATCCACATGTACTCAGCAAAGGGGTTGTTCTCCTTCTCATCGTGCCCGTTCACCACCTGCTCCTCCTTGGATTTGGGACTGGATGCCGTGGTGCTGGCGAGCTCAGAGCCATTCATCCTTACGGACTCTGGGGGGGGGAAATGTGGGAATGAGGGAGCTGCTGGGGACCCCTGTGCCCAGATCCACACACCAGCTCCCACGTGGACACCGCCACCACCTTCCAGGATGGCTGGGCTTGGTGATCCTGGAGGTCTCTTCCAACCTTATAGACTCCAAACACGCAATCAAATCCAACCAAAGTGTGTTTTATCTCCATTTTTCCCAGTTGGGTCTCCAGGATGCAAGGTCCTGGTTTTCCCCTCTCAGCCAGAGCAGCCCTGGCCATGCAGAGCATTCCTGCCTGGAAAAGGGAGCGTTTTCCAGGCTCAGTGTCCATTCTGGGCTGTGTGTTCCCTCTGTGAGTCACCTGAGCTGGACCTGCCAGGCTGTGGAAGCTCCAAGGGCTCCCAGAGCTCCAGGAACTGGGATATGTGGCTCCACTAGAAAGCAAATAAATTCAAACCCTGGCTCTTCCATAATGAAGGTTTCTTGGATTTGTTTCTGTTTTCCTATGGAAAATTAAACAGCTTAAAAAAAAAAGAGAAGGACTGTTGGAGCTCAGAAAGCACATCCAGAGCACACAGAGCACCTGGTCCTGCTCCAGAGCATGGAAAATCCCAAGGATCTCTGCCCACAGGGAGGGAGTGTCCTGGGAGGGCCCTTTCCCAACAATCCCACACTCCCTGGGGCGGGAGGAGCAGCCTGGCGGCGTTGGCTGCCTTTGGAAAAGGGACTGGACACCACGGGCTGGGAACAGAGATCTGGGGCAGCTCTGGGTGGTGCTTTAGGGCCAGATGGTTCCCAGTGATGGATTTCATGGGATCTGATCCCAGCTGGGGCTTCCTGGCGGTCCTGGCTCCTGGGAACAGTGACCAAGAGATCTGGGAGGAAAACCAACCCTGTGGGAAGATCCCAAAACAATTCCAGCACCCAGAGCCCACAGCACCACGGCAGGAAGGGCGGGAATTCAGTGATCCCACTCCGGGGGAGGTGGGGAAGGATTCCTGAGAGCAGCACCCAGGCCTGGTGTCAAGGAACTGTGGAATGGTTTGGGTTGGGAAAGACCTGAAATCCCACCCGGTGCCACCCCCTGCCGTGGGCAGGGACACCTTCCACCAGCCCAGAGTGCTCCAACCTGGCCTTGGACACTTCCAGGGATCCAGGGGCAGCCACAGCTTCTCTGCCCAACCTGTGCCAGGGCCTGCCCACCCTCCCAGCCAGCAATTCCTTCCCAAAATCCCTCCTAACCCGGCCCTCTGGCAGGAGGGAGAAGGAGCCCAGGGGAAGGGAATACAGGAGAAGGGAATACAGGAGAAAGGAATCCAGGGGAAGGAGCCCAGGAGCAGGGAACACAGGAGAGGAACACAGGAGCAGCCCCAGCCGTGCCCTGGCTCCAGGCAGCACAGATGGTCCCGCTCTCCCTCCCAAGCCCAGGCCGCGATCCCGAGGCAGCGTTCCCAGGTTTGTGCCGGAGAGCCCGGCGGGCCAGGGCTCCCAGAGCTATAAATAGCTTTGGGAATCATTGTGTTTGCAGACAGGCTCGTGGTTCAGCAGGAAAACCCACCCAGGCGACCCAGGCTGCGGGAAAAGCCCACGCTGAGCCCTTCCCTGAGTTTTCCGTGGCTCCCCCTTCCCGACTGCCCCCCAAGGGCTTCGGAGCGAGGGAGGGCAGAGCTGGGGCTGCCCCTCTGAGCTCCTGCACTGGGGCATTAACAACACCCAAATTCCAACCTGGAGAGTCACAAAGAGAATCCCACCTTTTCTTCCCCACTATTTTGGATATTGGGAAGGAATTCCTGGCTGGGAGGGTGGGGAGCTCCTGGCACAGGTCGCCCAGAGAAGCTGTGGCTGCCCCTGGATCCCTGCCCACGGCAGGGGGTGGGACTGGGTGGAACTTCGGGTCCCTTCCCCCCCAGATTCCATGATTCCGTGCAGGGAAGAGAGGGCTGGACCTTTCTCAGGCCACCTCTGAACTCCCCAGAAGCAGCAATTAGGGAAAAGCACCTCGTCAGCCTCCTCTCCCAGGGGATGGATTCTCCCGTTCCAGCTCTGCTCCACAGGTCCAGCTGGTCCAGCCGCTCTCCCAGCGCTCCCTCCCCGACTCCCCGTCCCTCCCACGCCCTGGGATCCCGATCACCTGCCTCCAATCTCCCTTCCCAGATACAGTCCCCGCGCTCCAGAGGCCCAAGCAGCACCTCCTATCCCGCTTTATCTCCCGGCCGTGTGGATTTTTCCACTGGCTGGGAGCGCTCCCAGCGTCCCCGCACGGCCCTGGGACATTCCCTGCTCCCAGCCGGATCCCTCCGGGAACGGCCTCCCCCGGCCCGGCGTTTCCCGCAGGCCACAGCCCCAGCCCAGGTTCCCCCACCGCCCCCCCAGCTTTTCCAAGTGTGTTTTTCCCCCTCCAGGCTTCTCCTCTCCCTTTTACAGGTTTATCCCTGAGGATTTATCCTCTGCTCTGGGGCCGAGCTGGGGAGTCTCCCATGCCCCCGCTGGCTCTGGCCCCTGAGCAGGGAACGCTGGGTCTCCCAGGATCAGCGGGATGCTCCCGGTGTTCCCGTGCCGGGCTCCCCGGGGGTGCCAGGCCCTGCTGGAGATGCGGAGTTTCCATTCCCAGCTCTCCCAGTTGCCGAGGAACCGCGGCCTATTTCCATGGGGATCGGGGATAATCCCCTCCCGCGCTGGTTTAATCCCCAGCCGCCACAACAACCCCGGCTCCGCTCGGGCACCGGCCGAGGAGCCTCCCCGGAACAGCCGGCACTGCTCCTGAGCCCAGGCCAAGGAATGCTCAGGAACCTCATTCCAAATTCAGCCCCAACAGCTCCTCCTCGAGCTGCTTCAGCCCCAGCCACGTCCTGCTCCCGGCAGCTCCCGGATCCTGCAGCTCTCCAGGATGCACAGCTTCTCCAGGAAACCTGTGCCACCCTCCCAGCCAGCAATTCCTTCCCAATATCCCATCTGTTCCTGCCCTCTGGCAGTGGGAAGCCATTCCCTGTGTGCTGTCCCTCCATGCCTTGTCCCCAGTCCCTCTCCAGCTCTCCTGGAGCCCCTTTAGGCCCTGCCAGGGGCTCTCAGCTCTCCCTGGAGCCTTCTCTTCTCCAGGGGAACCCCCCCAGCTCTCCCAGCCTGGCTCCACAGCAGAGGGATCCAGCCCTGGAGCAGCTCCGGGGCCTCCTCTGGACTCTCTGCAGCAGCTTCCCAGCACAGACAGGGTTAACCAGAGAACTTCCTTCCCAATATCCCATCTAACCCTGTCCTCTGCCAGTGGGAAGCCATTCCCCCTGGTCCTGGCTCTCCAGACCCTTGGAAAAGCCCCTTTCCAGCTCTCTCCTAGAGTTTTTTAAGGGAATGGGGCCAGGAGATGCCCTTCCCCCAGGACAGGGCCAGCATTCCCTGCCTGGCTGTGGGCAGGGAGACAGAAACAGCCAGCAGGGGAATTCCAGGGCTGCACAGCCATCCCTGTGCCAGTGGTGCACTTCCAGTGATCCCTGTGCCAGGGCTCTGGATCCACGGGAGCAGCTTTATCTCTGTTTGCTCTGGAGGCCCCACCGGGACACACCTTCCCAGGGCTGGACACCTGGGATCAGGGATCCACGGGACACTGCATTCCCTGGGATCAGGGATCCACGGGACACACCTTCCCAGGGCTGGACACCTGGGATCAGGGATCCATGGGACACACCTTCCCAGGGCTGGACACCACATTCCCTGGGATCAGGGATCCACGGGACACACCTTCCCAGGGCTGGACACTGCATTCCATGGAGAGCTCACGGGGTGGATTTGATGCTCTTGGAGGTCCTTTCCCAGCTGAACAATTCCATGATTCCCAGATCTGCCCCAGGGTTTGGCAGCTCAGCCGAGGCTGGGGGGGGGGGGGTGTCACCAACCCCAAATCCCATGGGAAGGGTCAGTACAGGCACCAGCTGGAGCCACCCATCAGCTCCGGGATTTGGGTGCTGACAGCCCCATCCTGCAGGGAATGCTGACAGCCCTGTCCTGTTTGGAATTATCACTGGAGGAGCGATGACAGCTCAGGGACAGTCACATTTCCCGGCGGGAATGGGAGACCCGGGATGAGTCCTGGAAGTCTGGGATCATCATCCCAAGGGAAAGCAAACAGCTGCTTCATGGACAGGGACAGTCCTGCTCCTTCCCCAGCTACAGGGAAGGGAACCCCTCTGCTCTGGAGCCAGGCTGGGAGAGCTGGGGGGGTTCCCCTGGAGAAGAGAAGGATCCAGGGAGAGCTGAGAGCCCCTGGCAGGGCCTAAAGGGGCTCCAGGAGAGCTGGAGAGGGACTGGGGACAAGGCATGGAGGGACAGCACACAGGGAATGGCTTCCCACTGGAAAAGTGGAGATTTGGATGGGATATTGGCAAGGAATTCTTTCTTTTGTTGGTGGTGAGGGGCTGGAATGAATTTCCCAGAGAAGCTGTGGCTGCCCCTGGATCCCTGGGAGTGTCCAAGGCCAGGTTGGAGCACCCTGGGCTAGTGGAAGTGTCCCTGCCCATGGCAGGGGTGGCACTGGATGGGATATAAATCCCCTTCCCACCCCAACCACTCCATGATTCTGTGGAACACCTGGAATTCCACAGGCCCTGAGTGCCCAGCTCCCTCTGTCACAGCCTGCACTGTCCCCCTGCCCCGGGCTGGGCTCTCTCCGTGTCCCAACCCTGCAGGGACATGTGTGGATCTCACACACCCCCCGGCTCTCCCTCTCCCAGACTGGAAAAGTGCCATTCCCTCAGCTTGTCACCCGGGAGGAATCCCCAGGGAGAACCCGCCAGATCCCTGGCACAAGAGCAGCACTGGGGTGTTTTCAGGACAGGTTCCAACACACACTTTTACCCGGAGCTGCTGAGCCCCAGACACAGCCCTGAGGTTCCCTCAGCCTCCCCTGCAGCTCCCACGGCCCGGGATCCCAGGGGGACGTCGATCCCGAGGGATGTGGATCCCGAGGGATGTGGATCCTGAGCAGCTGCTCCCAAAGGGATGGGGCCCTGTCTGTCCCATCCCACACAGGTTCTGGCTCCTGCAGAATTCCCCCCCTGTCCCGGCACGTGGGGCTGGAACCCTGAGCCAGCAGGGAAAACACCCGCGGGCAGAGCAGGAGCAGCTGGGCCAGGCTGAGCCCCCCGAACGTGTCCCAGACCCCCCAAACCCCGGCTGGCAGGGACAGCCACCTCCTGTCCCCCCCAGCTGCCTCCACGGGCCAGGAACATTTGGGGTGGGTGTCCCGGGGAGCGTGGGAGCTCAGCCTGTCCCGTGGAAGGGGGACCATGCCCTGGAATGGGGATGGTGCCGTGGGAGAGGTCTGAGCAGGGACACGAGGGAGGAGCCGATGTCCCCCTGCCCCACGTGTCCTCTCCCCACCGGGGGGTCACCACGGACGGGGGCTCGGCCCCCTCGCCTGGTCCGTACAGAGGGGCGGGGGTGGATGTTTGGGGAGCCAGAGGAATGCTCTGGGAGCCCCGGGGCTGCTCTGGGCTGCTGCTCCCGAGGGGGTCCGGGAGGGGACGAGGGGTAGGGGATGCTCCGCTCCCTGCCGGGATCCAGCTGAACCGGGCCCGGCCTGCGCGTCCCGTGTCCTCCCCGGTCCCTGAGACCGTGTCACCCTGGTCCCTCTGTCCGTGTCCCCCCCCGCGTCCACCCCGTCCCTCTGTCCATGTCCCCCGCCGTGTCTCCCCCCGTGTCCGTGTGCCCCGCCGTGTCTCCCCCCGTGTCCGTGTCCCCCGCGGTCCCTGTGTCCCTCCCCCTGTTCCCCCTCTGTGCCCCCCCCGTGCCCCCCCGGTACCTCGGCCCGGCCGGTCCCGCTCCGCGCCCTCTGCCGCCGCCGCCACCGCCAGGCCCCGCCCCTCCCGCTGAAGACACGCCCCCTTCTCCCATTGGCCGGACCCGCCGCCAGACCCCGCCCCCGCGTGCCCGGATTGGGCGAGAGGAGGATGGAACTGGCTGCTATTGCACCGCTGCGCTGTCAATCACGGCCTTAGCCCCGCCCACCAATCCGCCCTCCCGATTGGCTGAGCCCGGCGGCTCTGATTGGCCGCTCGCACGCGTCCCCCACGTGGGTCAGACGGGCAGCGCGGGGGCGGAGCCGGGCGGGGTGGGCGGGGCCAGACGCGATGTAAATAACCCCAGGGCCCCGCCCCCGCGGCACCGCTCGTGATTGGCGGGAGCGGCACCCAATGGGGAAAGGCGACACAAGCCGCGCCCGCCGCCGCGCGGTGCGATGTGAGAGCGGCGCTGATTGGCCGATTGATGTAAACATACAGAGGGGGCGGGGCTATCACATGGCAAGCGCGTGGGGG
>NW_020956767.1:61558-63586 GCF_003031625.1 Empidonax traillii | reverse complement strand
GTACACCCGGCCCTGCACCCCCAGAACGGGGGGGTACCCTGGAGGCCAAGCTTGCACCCCCAATTTTGGGGGCACCTCGAGGGGGGCACTGAGCCCCGCACCCCCAGTTTTGGGGGCACCTCGAGGGGGGGCACCGAGCCCCGCACCCCCAAAGTGGAGCACTGGTGGGGCCTCAGAGCCGCACCCCAGGACTGGGGACACCCGGGAGGGCCCATCCTGCAGCCCCAGTTTTGGGGGCACCTCGGGGTGGAGGCACCCAGCTCTGCACCCCCGTTTTGGGGGCACTGAGTGGGGCACCGAGCCCCGCACCCCCAGAGCGGGGGGATCCCCGGGGGAAGGACTCACACCGGGGTTGAGGGCACCCCAAGGGGTGACCCAGCCCTGCACCCCCAGAACGAGGGCCCCCCCGGGGGTCCCATCCCCGCTCCCCCGCGCTCAGGGCCCCCCCAGCGCCGCCCCCGCGCCCCCCCGCGGTGGCGGTGGCGGTGGCGGTGCCGTCCCGGGACAGCCGCCAGCCCCGAGCGGGGCCGCGCCGGGAGCGCCGCGCCGCGACCCCCGCCATGCCTTCGGGCGGCGGCGGCTCCGCCACCCCCCGAGCGCGGGGCCCACGGACCCCCCCGGGCCCCCGCCCGCCGCCCCCCGACCCGCTCGGACGGTGAGTGCCCGGCCCGGGGTCCCCGCAGCCTCCCCGAGCCCCACGTCCCCCGCACGGTGGGCTGGGGGGAATCTGAGCCTCCATCCCCTGACCCGGATCTCAGGGTTGGGCAGAGCAGCCCCTCACCCGGGGTTGGGGTATCAGGGTACGGAGGAGGGTCCCGCCTGCCCCGCGGGGGCTCTGGCAGGAGGTGCCCGTGGGAGGGGGGGAACCCGTGGGGAGCCCCAGGACAGAAAGAGGGGAGCCAAAATCTCCCCCCACCCCTCGGCGTGACCCCAAACTCCTTCCCTGCTCCAGGCTGGGATTTGGGGTGGTGGGGAGGCAGCAGCTTGGGGGGGTCCCCAGAGGCTCCATGGGCAGTGTGGATGGGGGGATTCCCTGAGGAGCAAAACACACCCAGCGGGGCTGGGGGACGGGGCCGGGTCAGGGGCAGAGCCCCCCTTGTCCCCCAGCCCAGCATCTGATGGTGGCACTGTCCCCACGGCCCCCCAAGGGGAGCTATTTCCATGCTGTGCCCTCATCCCTCGGGAACCTGCCCCTCACCGGGGCGAGTTCCCAAACAAGGGGCTGCATTTCGGGGCAGCAGCAGCACGAGGTGTCCCCGGGAGGCCAGCAGGGTGTCCCCGCAGCCAGGCCGTGGAGGTGACAATCCCTCTTCCCGGGTCGCTGTCATCCACTTGTGCCACCCGTGGCACCTCGGGGACAAATGACCTCCCTGCCGGCTCCTTGTATGGCTGGGACAGCGGGTGTCACCAGACGGGCCAGGAATAGCCCGGGGCAAAGGGGCTGCTCCCGGGAAAGGTGGGGGTCCGGGGGTGCCACCGGCACGGGGGACTCGGCAGTGCCGGGAATGGCCCTGGAGAGGCGGCCCGGGATGTCCACAGGGCTGGGGACGTTTGTCCTTGACACGGGGCCCTTCCACGGTTCTCAGGTGGGGCGGGGGTACGAGAGACTCTGGGCACGGGCAGGGCTGTGCCCCAAATCCGGGGGGACGGGGCTGGGGACAGGCCGGGGCAGCCCCGCAAGGTCACCCAGTCAGTCCGGGAATGTCCCCAGCACATGGACACGGCCCGGCCCCAGCGCCGCCGGGAATGTGAGACACAGACCGGGAATGTCACACGCGGGCTCGCTTGGCACCGCATGTGCTCCCGGACACGGGGCTGGATGTGCCCTGCTCTGTCCCCAACAGGGACATGGGGCTCCCAGTCTGCCCAGTGCCTCAGCTGGGGCTCCGTCCCCGCTCCCAGCACGGCCAGGGTCTGGGGGGACTGTCAGGGTCTGTCCCCACCCCGGCGCCGCTGTCACGCAGCCCCAGCCCCGTGGGGACCCCCAGGCTGGTGGCCCCATCTGCAGCCGGGGGCTGTCACACTCTG
>NW_020956767.1:58568-61255 GCF_003031625.1 Empidonax traillii | reverse complement strand
TGGGGCTCCCAGTCTGCCCAGTGCCTCAGCTGGGGCTCCGTCCCCGCTCCCAGCACGGCCAGGGTCTGGGGGGACTGTCAGGGTCTGTCCCCACCCCGGCGCCGCTGTCACGCAGCCCCAGCCCCGTGGGGACCCCCAGGCTGGTGGCCCCATCTGCAGCCGGGGGCTGTCACACTCTGGTGGCAGTGGCGAGAGCAGAGACCCCCGGCGCCGCCCCGGGGTCACCTCAGCCTGATAAGTTAATGAGTTAATTGGGGACAGCAGCTGCCAAGGGCCCCCCAGAGCATCGAGTGCCACCATTAACCCAGGGCCACCACATGTCCCCGAGTGCCACATCCACAGGGCTGTTAAATCCCCCCTGGGATGGGGACTCCCCCCTGCCCTGGGCAGCTGTGCCAGGGCTGGACAGCCCTTTCCAGGAGGAATTTTCCCCAATATCCAACTAAACCTCCCCTGGCACAGCTGAGGCCGTTCCCTCTCCTCCTGTCCCTTGTTCCCTGGGAGCAGAGCAAACTCCCGGAGGGGGCTGCATGGAGGGACCTGTCCAGCATTCCGGGGGGATTTCCTCCCAGCAGGCAGACCAGGACTGGCTCTTGGGAGACCACCAGGTTTTTATTGCAGTCCTTTTGCATCTCCGTGGGCCAGAGCACGAGGGAATCTGGAGGGACAGGAGCTCCTGGGGCCACCCGAGGGGACAGAGGGCTTTGGAGTCCCCTTTCCAGGTCAGGTCCAGCCCCGCTGGATTTGGGAACACTGACTCAGTGTATCCCCAGGAACACAAACTCACTGGAGGTACAAGGTGTTCCTGCTGCTGCTCCAGAGCAAATCCCAGACTGGTTTGGGTGGGAAGGGACCTTAAATCCCACCCAGTGCCACAGGCAGGGACACCTCCCGCTATCCCAGGTTGCTCCAAGCCCTGTCCAGCCTGGCTTGGGACACTCCCAGGGATGGGCAGGTCCATCCCAAGCACCTCACCAGTCTGGGTCTGGTTTTCCCTGGAAAAACTGGGCCTGCACCTGTTGTGTCTCCAAGAGGCCAGGACACCCCAAAGGGGATCCACGTGTGGGTGAGGCCGGAGAAGCGCCAGGTGGGAACCAGCTGAGAGGAACATTCCAGAAGCTGCCGAGGGAGGCTCAGGGGATGGAACAGCTCAGTCCCTCCTGTCCCTGGATCCCAGGCAGTGCCACTGTTGACCCCAGCCGTGGGATTCACTCCCTGGAGCGCAGCAGGCCAGGCATGGCACAGGAGACAGACACAGATCCCTTATTTCAGAGCTGGAATCCCACAGATCAAACGCCCAGCCACCAAAACTTGTCTGATCTATCCACATCAGTAAGCAAAGGAGCGAGTGTTCACTGGCCACAACTCACACAGTTCTCTCAATAATTAGCATCCTTCTTCTGCCAGTTAACGACCACCTCGCTCCCTGTGATAATTAGTGCCGCACTCCGTCTTCCCCTTCTTTTGGGTCTGCGGGGTTTTGGTTGGTTTGTGGTCAAGATCTGCCCCTGCTGGAATTGCCTTCTTTGCCCATTTGGAGCTGATTTCAGCACAATTGCTGAGAGCTTTAATAATTCCTTCCTGATCTTGGGAGTTCTGCCAGATGTCCCATAAACTGAGTTCTTGGCATCCTTCTTTTCCCAAGCCTTGTTAACCTCCCCCGAGATCATCGAGCCACAAACTTTAACAAGTAATTTGTATTTTTAACATCTTAAGAGTTTTAACTCCCTTAGAGTCTGTTGGCTGCTCTGCGACTCACGGATTAAATCTTCCCTTCTCGTTCATTAGGCTTGAAAGTCACAGACACGAAAGAACACCCTCGCTTAAGAAAACTTTTAACGCGTTCCACATTTTGCAACCATCAGGCGGGGACCCCGTTTCGTAACCCTCGGGGCAAACCGCTACTTATTTTTGACCCTTGAGATGCCGGCATCGGCGCCGCGAGCGGCAGGATGAGCGACCGAGAAGATAAAAAGGCGGGGTGCCGTAGAAATTACCCTCACGGGAACCGCGAAAGAAGGGAAAGGGGCATCAAAACGTCTCCGACGCAGCCCCAGCCCCTCCGGCCGCCGCCACCGCTCTGAGGGGGCGCGCGCGCCCGCGCTGGTTTATATAGGGCGGGGCTCCCAGCGTGCCCCGCGCCGTGCGCGCCCCGCCCCCTCCGCGGCGGCCGCAGCCGCGGGGCGCACGGCGCGCTGTATCCCTCCGCGCGGCCCCTGCGCCGCTCCCGGCGGCTCTCACGGCGGCTCCACCGCCCGGCCCGCCGCTCCCTTCTCCTTCTTCTCCCGGTTCTCCGGGGACTCTCCCGCCCCTGCTCCTCCCGGTTCTCTCCCGGCGGCGGGGGACTTAGAGCGAGCGGCGGCGGCTGCGCCCAGGCCGAGGTAGGAGGCGGACGGCGGCCGCCCCCCCCTCCGGCGGGGTTTGAGGGGGACGCGCGTAATGGCGGGGGATTCATCCTCCTTCTGCCTTTTATCCTTTATCCCTTATCCCTCAGCCTTTATCTGCATCCCTTATCTCCATCTTTTCGGCTGATCCCCTGGCAGGCGGATAAGCCCCGGCGGGGCCCGCTGCGTTAACCCCCGCCCCGGGCTCGCTTTTTTACGCTAAAGCCTCGGGTTCGCGTGTTCTTAGTGCTGCCCTCGATCCCCCCGTGTTCTTAGTGCTGCCCTCGATCCCCCCGTGTTCTT
>NW_020956767.1:21662-57718 GCF_003031625.1 Empidonax traillii | reverse complement strand
AGACACGTGCTCCTTCGCTATTTTTGCTGTTATTATTAATTTAAGGCACGAATGTAATATGGGTTGTTGTTGGGGGGGAAGTTTATTGTCTTTTTATAGGAATATTTCTTACCTGATTAAAATTTATTTGTGTTTTTTTTTAATGAAACCCCCAAGCCCCCCGAAGCCCAGCCGTCCCTCCTGGTCCCCAGCCCCGCGTTGCTGTTTAAATGTCATTATTTTGGGTTTTGCTCCTGTCCCTGGGGCGTGCTGAAACGTTAAACACCCGCTGTTGGGAGGGTGGATCTGCCATGAGGTAATTATTTTCCCTGGGACCAGCCGCTCTCCAAGGACGAGGAGGATCCCGAGTTTCATTTCTTTCCCCTGATTTATAGGAATTACAACGTGCCCAAAGGATCCCCCTGGCTCCAGGGTGGGGGGCGGAAGGCACGAGCCCAACCTCCTCTTCCCCAAATTCTGATGGAACTGAGGATGTTTATCCCAGGGTGGGGTTCCAAATGCTGACAAAACCTGCCGGATTCCTTTTCTTCCCCGAATTCCTTGGACTTGGGTTTTGGGGCTGAGCTCAGCTGCCAGACCAGGAGCTCGTCTGGGTCTGAGGAGCAACACAGGGACCTTTGTTTTCCTTTTGTGCTCCACATTTGAAGGTAAATAAAACGTTTTCCTGTTTCTTTGCCACCGAGTTAAATATTCTGCGTGGAATTCGGGCTTGTCTTAGGGAGTTTTAGGCGAAAGTGTTGGGTGTTTGCTCTGTCTGTGAGGCTTTTGTGTACACACACAGCTGGTGCTCGTGTATAAATACGTTTGTGGAGCAGGTCAGGGTTTGTGCTGCTTGAAAATCTGGTGTGGGAAGGGAAACTTGAAGAAGTCTGGTGGATTCCTGGTGCTGAAGTGCCCCTTTTTTGTGTGCTGTTCCAGGAGTTCCCTGCTGGAAGGCTGGTGCAGGTGGTGCTCTGTGTTTGTTCCAAACCTGCCGCTGGGCAGGCTGGGCTGGGGCAGTTTTGGGGGGAGTTGGGCGGATCACGTGGCTGATGGTGGTGCTCCAGCGGCTCTGGCAGGGATGGAATTCTCTTCCCTAAGTGCTTCCTTTCCCTTCCCATGCTCTTTGGGGGCCCTACAACCCCTGGTCCTTTTTGGGGTCTGTGTTCAGCTGCCTCTGCAGTTTGCTTGTCCCTGGGAAGCCCAGCAGTGTGTGGAGCCTGGGCTGGGATGTGGCCT
Source organism: Empidonax traillii (assembly GCF_003031625.1). Lineage (NCBI taxonomy): Eukaryota > Metazoa > Chordata > Aves > Passeriformes > Tyrannidae > Empidonax > Empidonax traillii. The sequence continues at coordinate 56,500 of NW_020956767.1, read as the reverse complement.
CTCTTCCTGCCATCCAGGTGTTCCAGCACCATTCCTTGGAGGCAAACAGCCGTCCTGCCTCTCCTCCTGCTCCAGGACAGATCCTGCCGTGCTGCCCCTCTGTGTCCTGGTGTGTCCAGAACATTCCCAATGGAGTGAACCGGGAGCCTGGGCTTGGTCTTGGCTCTTGGAATTGGGATCCCAGCTCGGATCCTGCCGGATCTGGAGATGGCAGCAGGAATGTGCCCGGAGGCAGCTCCTGGGTGGCCCAGGTGTGGGAGGATTTGGGAGCAGTGTTCACCTCTGTTACCCTGGGAATCTTTTCCTGAGCAGGCAGGGGATCCAGCTGGAATGACAGACCACCCATAGGAGGGGCTGCCTGGGCTCTGCCAAAACCAGGCTGGGCCTGGGCTGGGCTCAGCACCCTCAGAGGAGCTGGAGCATCCCTGGATCAAGGGATAACGTGGATGGACACTGGACAAACCAGGCTGAGGCACATCCTGCTGAAGGTGTTTGTCCCTCCAGGGCTCTGTGCTGGCAGGTGCAGCGTCTTGTGTGGCACCTGAGGAAGCTCCAGGTGCTGAGGAGGAATTCCCAGGTGCAGGAGGATGGCTGGGAATGCCTTACTGCTTCCTGACCCTGGTGGAGGCGTGTCCAGGCCGCTGTGGCAGGAGCTGGATGAGGAATGGTCCAACCAGGAGCTGTATGAGGAATGATCCAACCAGGAGTCCCTTGTGAGGGCCCACGGGCTCTGCCAGGGCTGGGGCAGGTGGAGCCCCTCATCCCCCACCGGACACCATCGCTGTGCTGGGAACAGCAGGGAAGAGGAGAATCCAGGTGGCTCCAGAGGCTGGTTTGGCCGTCAGAGGAACACCGAGGAACCTGCAGAAGAGATCTGGGTCTTGGGCTGTGGCGAGGGGAGGTGGATGTGACCCCATCCCTGGGGATATGGTCAGTCCTGGAACAGCTCACGGCACAGGCACAGCAGCTCCCCCAGCCTGGCGGTGCACAGCCATCTTTATTTATCTGCTCTGCAATTAGCACAGAGCCAGAAAATTCCCTGCTATTTATAGGGACAAATCAGGAAATTCTCCGACCAGTGGCTCGCCAGACTTTCTCTGCAGATAAACCCTCCTGGGGACTCCACCCTCTCCTGGGGTGCCAGAGCCAGCCTGGCAGTGCCCCGGGGGGATGTTTGGGTGGGTGTCCGTGTTGTGCTGGGACTGGCAGGTGTTTGGTGCTCCCAGTGATCGTGGATGCAGCTCCAAGGACTTGGAATTGCTTCTTGTGACCTGCAGCACTCAGAGCTTGGACTCCACGAGGCCCTGGGGGAGCTGGTGACAGGGGCAGGGGGTTGAAGAGCTGCTGGGCTGGGTGTGAGCAGCCCCTCTGCTCCAGCCCGGGTGGGACTGGGAGGAACTGGGACTGCTCTTCTCCCTCCCTCCCTCCACATCACCTCCCTGATTTTCCCCTAAGGGTTCCTCCAGGGCCAGGCTGGACGGGGCTCGGAGCAACCTGGTCTAGTGGAAGGTGTCCCTGGGTGGGCTGTGAGGTCTCTCCCCCCCAGACCATTCCATGGCTCCGTTGTCACTGCAGCCCCAGCTCGGGCACTGCTCTGGAATGCCGGGGGTGTCCCTGTCCCAGCAGTTCCCAGACACTCTCCAAACAAAGCTGCTCTGAGGAGGGAGGGGAGACTCTCCCCTGACATCCCTGACCATTGTTTCCTTGGTCTTGGCATTTCCTTAGGCAGCACTTCCTGCTGTCACTTCCAGCCTTTCCTTTGGAAAGGTCACTGCAGACCCCAGCTGACAGTGGCTGCCTTGCACGCTGCTGCTGTGCAGCACCTCCTAAAATCCCTCACTGGTTTGGGGGGGAAAGGCCCTTAAATCCCACCCAGTCCCACCCCTGCCCTGGCCAGGCACACCTTCCATAGCCCCGGTTGCTCCAAGCCCCGTCCATCCTGGCTCAGCCTCCCTGGCCAGGTGAGGAGTGATGAGCTGTGGCAGTGCTTCCAGATCCTGGTGTGGGATCATCCCTGCTCCCAGCACACAGGTGACCCAGTGACCTGCACCACCTTATTGGTAAAACTTCATCCCGCTGGAATTCTGGCTCGTTCTCTCCTCTGGGAGGTTCCTGACCTGTGCAATTAGGGTTGGTTGTGTTTAAAACTTGCTCTTCTCAACTGTTCATGGTTGTTCTGTCAATGGGTGGCTTTCAGAGTGTTCCCTCTCCAGATGCTTCCCCCAGGAATGCGCTGAGAGGGATTTTTTGCCATCCAGTGCTGAGAGTTCCAGAGAAACCCCAAACTGAAAGGCAGGAGATGGCTCAGGGTGTTTGTTCATGTCTGTTTGGAAACTGTCTCGGGCAAACTTGGCCTCACATGCAGCTCCTGTTGAAATCCCACTGAACTTGTGGAGGGAGGAGGGATATTGGGCAAGGAGCTCTGGATGAGAGGCCAGAGTTTGGGATTGCTGTCTGGGAATCTGGTTATTATGGCTCCTTGTGTGCAATAGGATTGATGTTCCTCCTCACCCTGAGCAGTTTGTACTTAGTCCAAATGAAGTAATTCCTGATAGAACTTACACACAGATAGGAATGAGCTAGAAAATCCCCTGCAGCACCTGTGTGGGCGTCACTCCCTGCAGGGTTTATTCCTCGTGGTCCTCAGGCTGCAGCACTTCAGTCCTTCAGGTGGCACCAAGGGATAGGCAGCTCTGCCCACCAGCAGCTGCTGTGGAGTCACCTCCCTGGGCTGGGGAAACAAACCCTGGGAGGTGAGACAAGAACCAAGAACCCCAGTGCTGCAGGAACCCAGGAGCTGCAGGAAGAGCAGGAACCCCAGCACTGCAGGAGCCCAGGAGCTGCAGGAACAACAGGAACCTCAGCGCTGCAGGAAAAACCCGGAGCAGCAGGGAGCTGGAACTCTGCCAGGAGGACTCCTCGTGTGTCACAGCAGGAGTGGGAGCAGCAGTTGTGCAGTTCTGGGGGTGCCTGTGGCTGTGCTGGTTGTGCCGTTTGGGGTTGTCCTGGTTTGGGCTGGGACAGAGGTAACTTCTGAATCCCAGTAACTGCTCCTGCAGTGCCATGTTTTGGGCTGGGGGTGAGGATGCTGCTGAGGACACACTGATTTTTGGCTGTTGTTGTGCTCGCCCTAAACCAAGGACTTCCCAGTGTCCCCTGCTCAGCCAGCGAGGAGCTGCACCAGAACTTTGCCACAATTCTGTTGTTTTACTGTTCTTGTCTGTCTTCACATCCCTGGAAGTGTCCAAAGCCGGGTTGGACAAGGCTTGGAACAGCCTGGTCTGGTGGGAGGTGTCCTTGCCCATGGCAGGGGCTGGAATCAGATGGTCTGTAAGGTCCCTTCCAAACCACTCTGTGATTCTATTTCCGGAACTCTGTGGTGTTTAAATTTACTCTCCTTCTATCTGTACCTTCTTCTCCTGCCATACATGACTGGTCTCTCAGTGGTTTGACCTATAATAAGACCCAGTTCCCACGGCCACGGTGCTTTTTTATGTGTCTAGATGTGTTTATTTTTCTGTTTCAGTACGATTTTGCACCTCTCTGTTTCAAGTCCTTTCAATTTAAAAGCTCTTGCTTTGAACATCTGGGAAATGGAAATTTTCTATCCACAGAACCCAAGTATTGTCACACCCCGTGAATTCTTGCAGGGTTTAGTTGTTACCCATGAGAGTGTCATGGAAGTGTCCTCCTGGAAGCTGCTCTGACCTCAGCTCGGCTCCACAGCGACCTGACACCGAGTTGTAACTGGTTTGAGTTCTCCGTGTAATGGTTTCACTTTCAGTCCATTCCTTGTCAGCCTTTGGAGAGGGGCTTCGCCCTCTGCCTCACTGCTTATAAAATGAGCTGTAACAAACCCAAACTCTGTTGTCCTGGAGAAGTGAAACTCCAGGTTTGGAGCGGTGCTGTTCCAAGTGTCCTGTCTAGCTGTGTGACCTGTGAGGCTGAGCTCTTTGGGTAAAGCTCCTTGACTTAATTTCCTGTTCTCTATATTAAGATTTTATGCAGTGAAAGGAAATGTTTTTATTTCACGGAATTTTGAGCTCTAAAAGACCCTTTTTAACTGTCCTGCAGACCCCGTTTTGTGCCTTGGGTTGTTTTTCTCACCCGCTGTGAGCAGGTGACGAGACGAACCATCTAATCCTTGTCTTTTAACTTGCAGCTTTGTGTTGTTCTTGGAAAGTTTCGCACCACTTGTGAATTCCCTGAACCTTGGCCTTGCCAGCCCCCTTGTGTTGGGCCCTCCTCCCTTTCAGCTTGCCCAAATTAAGACCCACTTGGCTCTGCAGTCGTGGTCCTCGGTGTCCGGCGGCGGCGGCGCGGCCCCTGCCCACGCTGGGTTCCGCCAGGCGTTGCCCAAAGACGCGATGTTTGGCCCCAGAGGAACCTTGCCCCCCAGGCCCAGGGGACCCAACCCCTCAGGCAGCAAGCCTCCGGGATCCTTCGGGGCAGGAGGGGCGGCGGGGCCGCAGAGGAAGCCAGCGCCGGGAGCCCCCCAGGCAGCGCCCCAGAGACCCCCGGGCCAGGACTCGCTGCAGTGGACGGGCTCCCAGAGGATCAACGTGCGGGTCACGCTGCACAGGGCGGATCCCAGGAAGGTCAAGGAGAAGAACAACCTGCACCAGGAGCAGAAGGGAGACCCTCGTCCCAACCGCTGGGACAGCAGCCCGTGCCCGGCCGGGACAGCCGCGCCCAAGCCGCCCGCGCCGGCCCCGGTGCCGGTGCTGGAGCAGAACTCGAGCGCCCAGAACCGCTACACGCCCGAGAGCGCCTCCAGCATTTTAGCGAGCTTCGGGCTGTCCAACGAGGACCTGGAGGAGCTCAGCCGCTACCCCGACGACCAGCTGACCCCGGAGAACATGCCGCGGATCCTGCGCGAGATCCGCATCCGCAAGATGGGCCAGCCCGCGCCCGGCCTGCGCGGCCCGGCCCGCGGGGACGAACGGGGGGCAGAGCCGGGCGGCGCGCCCGTCAAGGGCAAGGTCATCGACTACGGGCACGCCAGCAAGTACGGCTACACCGAGGACCCGCTGGAGGTGTGCCCCTACGCCCCCGAGGGGCTCCCGGAGCCGCCCCTGGAGCCCTGCGTGTACAACCCCGACGGCCCGGGCGCGGACGGCAGGGAGGACGTGCCGCGGGAACAGAGCGTGCCGGTGCCCGTCCCGCCGCCCGGCGTGCCCTGCAACCCCGTGTTCCCGGCCGACGATCTGATGAAGCTGCCCGCCTTCCAGGGCGACTCCTCCGGCGCGCCGCCGTTCTTCCCGGCCGAGCCCCCGGCCAAGGTGTCGGGGCTGTGCCCGGCGCCCGCCGCGCTGCCCGTGGTGCCGCCCGCGTCGCAGGCGCCAATGCCGCCGGTGCTGCCGCCCATGATGCCGGCCCTGCTGCCCTCGCCGCTGGCGCAGCCCCTGCTGCCGCCCGTGATGCCGCCGCTGGTGCAGCCGCCCGTGTCCCAGCACGTCCTGCCGCCGCTGACGTCGCCGCCCTTCTCCGCCGGGCTCCTGGCCGCCATCAGCCAGCACGAGCAGAAGCAGCGTGAGACCGGCAGCGGCTCCGGCTCCTCCGGCAGGGCCGGGGGGGGCCACAAAGGCTTCCATGCCGAGGGGCCCATCAAGTCCCCGTTCGGGGTGGTGAAGGCGTCCTGGCTGCCCGTGTTCCACGACACCCAGAAGAGCAAACGCCTGCCCACCCCGTCCATGATGAACGACTACTATGCGACGTCGCCGCGAATATTCCCACATTTGTGTTCTCTGTGTAACCTTGAATGCACTCAGATGAAGGTGAGTGTCTTTCCCAGATTATTCCCTAAGCGTGTGCCCGGCACCTTTCCTGCCGCCCCGCTCCGGGGGCAGATTGTTTTCCCGGCAGTTCGATGGATTGGGGTGCCGGTCGCCAGTTTGAGTGCTGATGTGCTGGCAGTGGCTGTAACACTGTGTTCTGTTCCCAGTTGCCTTTCACAGCTGTTTAAAGGCTGAATTTTAATTCTGTTTAATATCACAAATGGTTTCTGCCTTTGCAGCGGGTTTCGGACAACAACACAAACCCTTGGCAGTGGAGTGAAACCTGAACGTCATCGGGGGGGCTAAAATCATGTCACGGGGTGGGGAGATGTTCATGTGTTCACCCCTCTGATCCAAACTCTGCCTTGAAACAAACCAGCCCATTTAGAACCCGAAATTTTCCTCTCCAGGCGTGCTCTGTGTGAGTGTTCCAGAGGCTGGAGCCTGGCTCAGGGGGACACACAAAATGCCTCCATTCATCCGGCCGAGCTTCCAGCTCTGAAGGGAGTCACAGTCCAGCCTTGAAGGGAGAATAAAAGGGAAAACTGATGGATACTGGGAGATAAAAAACATTCTGAAAGCTGTGGCTTTTCCTGGAAAGCCCGGGGTTTGACATATCAAAAATAAGGGAGAGGGTAACAAAAACCATGAAATAATTCATTAATAATCTTTTCATGTGTTTACATTGCATGCAGTGTTTGAGCAACCTGGGGGAAGGTTGTGGGAGAGGGACTTTTTGTAATTTGGCAAAATCCCGGAGATTTTGTGCCTTGTTTGTGCTGTGATTTAAAAATCTGACTGACTAAAGGTGGGTTAGGGAAAAATAAACAGAAATTCCCAAGGCCTTTCCCCCAGGAGGATGAGCAGCTTGGAAATGGGAAAAGAGGTGTAAGTTAAAATAAGAATGGGTGAAATGGAACAAATCAGAGGGGGTGTTATTAAAGGGGAAAAGGGAATTTAAAACATAAAGGGAAGAAAAGAAGCACTTTGGGAAAGTGGGATCTGTGTAAGTGGGAATTGTCCAGTCGCTCGCTTACGGGAGCCTGGGAAAATGAAGCAAATGTTGTTACTAAAAATACTTGTTGACAAATTAGCTGGGAGGTTTTGGGGGTGGATTAAAGGTTATGAGTTCTTGTCCTGGTGGCACTGCAGCACAGGATGTGTTCCCAGACATCCTGATCTGACTGCAGCCTCCCAGCCTCTGCTCCTGTCCCACCTCCTTTGGCTCTGGCCTGGCTTGACCTCCTCCAGGGCAGTGTTTGGTGTCTGTGCACCTGAGGCCTCCTGGGACCAGCCCTGGTGACACAACAGTGGAGCCAAAGAACCACAAAAGTTGGAGTTTTACTGCAAAAAAGAGAAACTTGTTGGAGAAATGCTCATCTCGTGGGTTGGTGAAGCGCAGAGAACGAAGAATCCCCACAGTTTGATTCTGCAAATCCCCGCAGTTTGGGTCTTTGCCCCAGGTGGGTGGTTAAAGGTGACCTGGACAGTGAGGGTTTGTGTCTCTGGACACCCCTGTCCTGTGCTGGGAGAGCTGGATGGGCCTCAGGTGTCCCCAGACTGTGCCCTGGGCTGATCCCCCAGCGTGGGCAGCAGGACAGGGGGGATTCTGCCCCTCTGCCCCCTCAGTGAGACCCCCCTGCAGAGCTGCCTCCAGCCCTGGCAACAACAGCACAAGGACGTGGAGCTGCTGCAGAGAGTCCAGAGGAGGCCCCGGAGATGCTGCCAGGGCTGGAGCCCCTCTGCTCTGGAGCCAGGCAGCAAAGGGCAGGATGTGACACGAGCAGATGAGGATGATGGAAGATGCTGAGTGAAGAAACACTTCTCTCCATCCCACACTTGAAGGTACTGAGTATCTGAAGGCCAGGTTGCAGTCACATCACAGTGGGGGATTCCCAGTTCAGCTCTTTCACAGTGAGGAGCTGCATTTTTTCACAGTTGCCTTTAGTCCCCTCTTGGACTGAAGTCCAATCCCTCTCGGATTTGACAGCACTGAAGCAGAAGCTGCATTGCCCATTGGAAGAGAATTCCAGCACGTTCCCTGCCATTGGTTATTAAAAGCAGGGGTTTACCCCTGGATGTGAGACATCACCTCCCCTCTGTGTCCCTCCAGCCTGGCTCTGCCCTGAACGTGCCAAAACACTGGGAGCTGAGCGTCCTCAGGATTGGAAAACCCTTCTGTTGGTGCCCAAGTCATCCCATTGGCCCTCCCTGCAGCTCTTCCTTAATTATCTCCCTGAATTAAGGAGCTCTGATGAAATCCAAGCTGAAGATGGCCTGGAGGTGTCTGCAGTACCGAATCACAGAGGTTGGAGTGTCAGACAGAAAATGTATTTTCTCGCTCTTCTGTAATGAGAAAACCACCCCGAATCTCCCTCCTACAGACTGATGTGTTTTTAAGGTGGTTTTTGGCTAATACGCAGTTCAGAAGTAACAAGTTGTGGTATCTCTCATTTACATCTGGAGTTGTGATGGACTTACCTGTGAAAAATAGATACTTTTAAGCTTGGAGCCTTCTTGGTGAGTTGTGGATAACCCTCAGGTGCAGTGATGGATGGCAGGTCAACAGGCCCCTCACCTGCCCGAGACATCGTGGGTTTGGGGTCAGTGGAGGTGCCTCGGGGCTGAAAGGAGGGTCTGGGGCAGCATCCTAAATGGGACAGATCCCACCTTGTTTCTGCCTGTCAGGAAGGGATATGGTCAGTGGTGGTTTTAGCAGTGCTGGGGAGGTTGGACTGGATGATCTCAGAGGGCTTTTCCCACCTCAGTGAGTCTGGGAAGGTCCCTGTGGTTTCCTCGGGGTTGTAGAAAAGGGAGCTCTCACACAAGGTCGGCTTTTTGAGCCATAAAAATGGGATTGAAGATGTAAATTGATGCTGCTTGGCCTGGAAGGTGTTCTCAAAAATTGGTGTCTTCGTGTTCTGTGCTGTTTTCAGGGCAGTGTCCAGTTCTGCCCTTGGCCAGGTGGAGTCTCACCTCCCTCCTTTAGCTCCATTTACAAACCCCTCCGTGTGTTTTAGCGTTCTATGAATATTTCACAGAGCAGCCCCATTTCCCACTTCAGCTTGTTTTGTGCTGGGGTAGCAAAGTGGGATTTCTCCACCTTCAGACCCTTCCCGTTTGGAATGAAGTGGATTTGCAGAGTTCCCAGCACAAAGGGATCGTGTGCACCGTGTATTTACCACAAGCTTTGTTCTCTAAACCATCGTAAGGGGAGGGCGGCGGCGGCTTGGACCCGGAATCACATGAAGTCACGGGGACTCCTTGTTTTCCACAGAGAATTGCACTCAGAATTCCTTTGCTGAGGGGAGTTTAAGACTGGAGATGCTTTGCCCCCTCACCTCCTGTGTCAGGACGGTGGTGGTGGTGATCCCTGAGGCGGAGGAGGGCGGGATGGGGTGAGGGAAGGTGGAGGGGCTTGGCCCTGGGGGAAGTTGGGTTGTGGAGCAGCTGCTGGAGGAGTCTGTATGGAAGCCCTTCCTCTTAGCAGGGTGTGATGGGAAGGGATCCATCTCTGGGGACTGATGGAAGCCCAGAGATCCCTGGGAGTGTCAAAAGCCAGGTTGGAAGGGGCCTGGAGCAACCTGGGCTGCTGGAAGGTGTCCCTGCCCGTGGCAGGAGTGGGATGAGATGGACTTTTCCAACCTGGAGTCTTTGGACAGTGGAATATTCCTGAAGACTGAGAAGGGCCAGGAACGAGTCAAAGAGGAGGAACATCCATAAATCCATACTCCTGTAGCTCTGGGATGCAGGAGGGCTTTGGCACAGCAAAGACTTGGCAAAGAGAAGAACGTTGTCCTTGTCTGCTGGGAGGAGAATCTCCCTTTGTAATCCCAGGAATGGCATTGGATCGGCATCTGGATGCACTTGGAAACCAAATGCCCTCCCTGGGCCTCACTGGCACCGTGTCCCCTTCTCTGGCACCATGGAAGTGGATTCTGGGAGCCAAATTCCCTTTAATTTCTAACAGCTCATTTGATTCAGCCTTTGTGTCCTGGCTAAATTGCCTAGAAAAATGGGATCCTTTGAACAGGATTGCTTAGAGATGGCCTGGAATTAGGGAAAACCAGTGTGTGACGGTGAGTTGCCGCTTCTGATTCGTGAGCTGGCTGCAGAGTGATCCCAAACAGTGTTTTCCTGCCTCGTTTGGGGCAGTTGGAATGAGCAGAACGTTGGGAACACGGTGAGTGGATCTTCCAGTGCCTTTGGAGGTGGGTTGTGGGTGTCTGCAGGAAACCCTAACAAATCCTGTGCTTCAAATGCACGTTAGTTCCACTGAGCCCCCAGGTTTATGGGAGTTTGGGAAGGCCTGGAGCACATCCTGGAGCTGGTGGTGTGAGTGCCGGGAGCAGCCATTCCCAGCTGGAGCTGTGCCCTTCCCGGGGCTCCTTCCCCTCCCACCACCAGCTCTTTGTCAGAGAAACAAGAGGGTTTATGTGCTGCCAGAGACACGCTGGAGCATCTTCTTGTCTTCCAGACCAGCGTGTTCTTGGGAAAAGTGACGTGGAATTTCACAGCTGGGGAGTATTTACCCAGCCCGGCCTGCCAGCTGCGTTATACAGCTGTTATTTTATGTTCATTGTTATATATTTGATTGTGTTTTATACCATTAGAGCAGCTAGAAGCTGGTTTTTTAGGAATGTTTAATAATTACCACAGACACACTGCACCTTAGAGGTTCAGACCACGGAATATCCCTTCTCCACAGCAAACTGACTCCTTTGCTTTCCAGCTCCCCACACTGGGGACTGTCTGTGCTCACAGTTAAACCTGACCTTAAGGATTTGTAAGTAATATTAAGATTTTTTTCAAGCTCGAGGGCTTGCACTGTCTCTGCTAAACTCCACAGTTTTCCTCAAGATAAACCCCTTGATGAGGCTGTTTAATGTAAAATAAATCCGTGTGTGTGTGTGAAGAACGTCCCGAGGCTTTGGAGTGACCTTTAGCTGTGACGTGATTGGGGGTGAATGTTCTGCAGCTCCAGGCGTGGAAAGCCAGGCTGGGGTGGGAATGAGATCTGACTCGGAGATGCCACGTCTGGGGCTCTGTGTTTTCTGGGTTTGCTGGGGGTGCTCTTTGGTCTGACAGCCTGTGAAAGCCAGTAATGGCTTTATTTCCTTTAATTTACCCAGTTATTGGATCAGCCTTTCCTGATCCGTGTGGTGACAGCCCCCGGGGTGCTGCTGGGGTCAGTTCCTTCATCTGTTTCATGGAACACATTGTATTTTGCTCACCTTCCACTCTGTGTTCTGTGTCACCTCATGGTGATAATATTTTAGGGTTTTAATACCTGAAGTGGAAATTTGACCTTAAGATCGTTCCTAAGGTAAAATGTGGTGGAAGGCAAAACACAGCAAACATCACTAGAGACTGTGGGCAGTGCTGACATTTCCCACTCTGATCCAACCTCTCGGGGTGTCCTTTCCCCTACCAGGACTGGATCCTGCACCAGAACAACCCTTCCCACATCGAGAGCTGCCGCAAGCTCCGCCAGCAGTAAGGGATCTGTGTGGGATGCACTGGGAGTGGCTTGGGCTGGGAGGGATAATAAATCCCAGCAACAGTAAAGGGTCTGCTTGGGATCTGCTGGGAACGGCCTGGGTTGGGAGGGATAATAAATCCCAGCAACAGGAAGGGATCTGTGGGACCCACTGGGAATGGCCTGGGCTGGGAGGGATAATAAATCCCAGCAACAGGAAGGGATCTGTGGGACCCACTGGGAATGGCCTGGGCTGGGATGGATAATAAATCCCAGCAACAGGAAGGGATCTGCTGGGAATGGCTTGGGAGGGGAGGGACAATAAATCCCACCCGGTGCCACCCCTGCCATGGGCAGGAACACCTTCCCCCAGCCCAGGGCTCCAAGCCCTGTCCAACCTGGAGTACTCCTGGGGATGGCGCACCCACAGCTGCTCAGGGCAGCCTGTTTTGAGGGGAAAAAGTGGGGTTTGTGCTGCAGGTGGGAATTTTGGGTTTTGCACTGACACCTCTGTTCCCTTGGCAGGTACCCAGAATGGAACCCCGAGGCTCACTCCAGCAGGTATCTGCTTGTGCTTTTCTAGTTGTTCAGTTATTTTCTGGTAATTAGGGCGGCTCTTTTCCCTGATTTGCCCCCTGCAGCCCCTCCCAGGGGGGTCGTAGTTCTGGTACAGAATTGGGGGTAGTGGTTTTGAGGGGTTTCTCTTAAGTTTGATAGAATCCTAGACTGGTTTGGGTTGGAGGGACCATGAAGCCCATCTCATTCCACTTGAGAATTCCACAAATCTTGGTCCAGTTAATCCTATTTGCGTCCTGCCTCCGGAGATCCCTTGGGGCACAACATCATCACAAGCTGAAAAAACCCTGGAATTCGTGAACTCCCATCTCTGGCCTTGACTGTCTGTGATGAATTCTTTGTCAGAACACACCCTGTGCATGAATTCCCTGTGAAGCTCAGCACAGTTGGGTTGTTTTGCTGCTCCAACATTTGTACATGTTTTGCCTCGTGTACGAATAGGGGGGATAGGGCTGGAATTGTCCTTGGATTTTCCTGAGACGTTGCATTAATTAGTTTGACGTCTTTCCTGGGAAGCTGAGTTCCAAAGCTGGATGTGCAGGCCAGGCTGCTTTGCCGTGTGAGGTCTCTGTTACAAACCAGGAGAAATAAAGTGAATAAACTTCTGAAACTTCCATGAGGAGCATAGTCACAGAATCATGGAATGGTTTGTGTTGGAAAGGACCTTGAAGCCCATCCAGTGCCACCCCCTGCCATGGGTGGGGACACCTTCCACTAGCCCAGGGTGCCCCAGGCCCCATCCAGCCTGGCTTTGGACACTTCCAGGGATCCAGGGGCAGCCACAACTTCTTTGCCCAACCTGTGCCAGGGCCTGCCCACCCTCACAGCCAGAAATCCCTTCCCAATATCCCATCTGTCCCTGCCCTCTGGCAGTTTGAAGCCATTCCCCGTGTCCTGTCCCTCCATGCCTTGTCCCCAGTCCCTCTCCAGCTCTCCTGGAGCCCCTTTAGGCCCTGCCAGGGGCTCTCAGCTCTCCCTGGAGCCTTCTCTTCTCCAGGGGAACCCCCCCAGCTCTCCCAGTGAATTCCTCTCTCCCACCTTGCCCAAGCTCACCGTGTTCCCTCGTTCCCACAGGAATGCTGGGGACAGGAAGGAGAACCAGACCCCGAGGCACCGCTCCAGCTCTTCCAGCCCCAGCCGGCGGCGCTACCGCCCGGGGGGCTCCGGGTACCCCGTGCGGCGCTTCCGATCCCGATCCCGGAGCCCCGGGCGCTTCCGCCGGCCCCGGAGCCGCAGCCCCCCCCGGCACTTTCGCCGGCCCAGCCCCCGGCACAGGTCCCGCTCCCCGCAGCGCTCCAGGAGCTCCCTGCGCTCCAGCTCCCGCTCCCACAGGTCCTCCAGCTCCGAGCGCTCCTCGCGCAGGTCCAGCCGCTCCGAAGGTACGGGTGGAGATGCGCTGCCACGGGGGGACCTGCTGTCCCTGCGGGAATTCCCTGCTGGTTTCCGGAGGCTTCCCTGGAGGATCCCACCCGGGCTGCCTTGTGTGTGTGTTTGCAGAGCGCTGAGAGGTTCTGTGGGACAGAGGTCCAGGTGGGAAGTTGTGAAGGGACAGGCAGATTCCGAGAGGTTTATTGAGGGTAAAATGCAAACCGTGGAAATGGAGGAGGGGGAGAAGCAACAAATAACCGAAATATGAATTCTCCACAGAAAGCCAGCAGACAGGAAATTATTGTTGTAGCAGCTCGTTAAAGAATAATTAAAACCAACAAAGAGCAAGAGAAGGAGGCAGAATTTAGCAGAAGGCACCAAGATAGTAAGTACTGCTGGGCCTCAGTGTGAGAGAGGAGCAGAGGCTTCAAAAGTCCCTCTTTTCCATTCCCTGACATAGAAAATTAGAGGATATTTTGCGTTTTCTTTTGTCCAGCCCTTGGGATTGTTGTGGATGTTGTTTTGGAGCGTCACATCCTGAGGTTTATTAATATTTACTGTGAAGGTTCTCTAAGCTCAGGGTTGGCTCAGGAGCGGGTGGTGAAGCTGAAACTGTAGGAGAGAACAGAAATATCTGTAAACTGTATTTAAATGTAAATCCAACCCCCCTGGTTTCCCTCCCTCAGACAGAAAGGCAGCGCTCGAGGCCGTCATGAAAACCCTGGGGCCTGAGTTCCTGGCAGAGTTCAAGAAACATAAATCACTTCAGGCAGCTGTGCAGGGATCCCTGGGATCAGGGAGATCCTCATCCACTCATGGACCGCCAGGGAAGGTGCCTGGGAGTGTGAAGAAGCCCTTGAAGACAAGTGCTGCTCCAAAGGCTTCCAAGAAGGATGCGCCTGCTGTGCCTGGGCCGAGTTCTGCTTCCCCCAAAACGGAGGAATCGGCCCAAAACAAAGAGGGGGAAGAGGAGGAGGAAGATGAATCTGCAGGGAGCAGCAAACCTCAGTCTGCTTCTTACAACAGGGTGAGTTCCTGCAGGTTTTCCCTCATTTTTAAGGATTCAGTTGGGGTTTCCCTTCAGGGGGTCATTGGGAGGGTGACCCATTCCATGTGACACTGAGGTCTGCTGGCTGCAGGGAAGGATGGGGATCATGGAATCTTGGAATGGTTTGGGTTGGGAGAGACCTTAAAGCCCTCCCAGTCCCACCCCCTGCCACAGGCAGGGACACCTCCCAGTATCCCAGGCTGCTCCAAGCCCCATCCAACGTGGCCTGGGACCCCTCCAGGGATAGAGATTGAGGCCAAATGGCAAAACCCCTGACTCGGGAAGTGTTTGTTTTCCTTCTGTGTCCCGTTCGTAGCTGCTGAGGGAGGACCTGCTGAGCTGTGGGACCGTCCTGCAGATCTCAGACCTACCGGACGACGGGTTTTCGGATCAGGACATCAAAAAGCTGGTGCAGCCCTTCGGCAAAGTCAGCGACCTCATCGTGCTGCGCTCCAGGAACGAGGTGAGCAGGGCAGGGAGAACGGGGGAACCTCAGGTCAACGTAGCATTAATGACAAACAACTGAGGAGCTTTAAGGTGACACACATAATCTCATTTCATTTCATTATATATCTATAAAATTTATATATATATGTGATTTATACACATAATGTATAGATTTTTAATATATAATATATAGTATATGTTACATCATGTCTTTATATATTTACATATCTTTAATTTTATCTATAAATTAGGCATTATACATTATGTATAATATTATAATACATTACAGATTATTTAGAATGTGTAACATCTGTAATGTGTATTATGTGTTATTATAAATTATTCATGTGTCATTTTTAAGTGATTGTGTTTATTCTGCTTTACTCTGCCTGAGCCTTGGCAGCTGGAGGCAATGGGATGGTTCTGGTGGAATGGAGAGATCCAGACTTGCCCACCAAGCTGCACATGGATTCAGCACGCGCAGTTCCATCAGAAGCACGTTTGCCGAGGAGGAATCCCGGTGTCCTGTGCCTGGAATCCCAGTAAGAGCAGGAATTCCCTGTGTTTCAGGCCTACCTGGAGATGAACTACAAGGAGGCCGTGATTGCTGCCGTGAAGTACGGGGAGACGGCGCCGGTGCTGCTCAACGGCAGGCGCGTCCGGATCAGCGTGGCGGAGAAACCCCGGCCTGCCCCGGGCCAGGTGGGCTGGGCACCTTCCCACCCTGAAAGATGCTAGCTTGTATTTATGTAGATGTTAGTTACTACTGATTATTAGTACTGCTTTTAAGAATTAATAATCCAGTTTCTCTGTGTGTGTGTGTGTGTCTGTACAAACAGATTTATAGAAAGTTTAGATCGAATGTGAAAAATAACAGTTGAACAGTGAAGAACACAACCCATACTTTACGTATACTTAGTTACTGTTGATAATTATTGATGATTTTATGTGTCTACACAGTCACCTTTTTTCTTTCCATTCCAGGTCAAAAAGACCATAAAAAAACGAGTTCTGACCGTGAAGAAAGCTTCAGCAAGTACCAAGTAAGTGTTGCCTTTGCATAAATTAGTGTTAATGATAACGATGGGGAACCAGATGGGCTCATATCTCTTTGTGGGGTTTATTACTGGGTTTGAGCTTTTTAAAGCTGTTTTAATATTTGCTGATTGTCTCAAAAACTGGTTATTTTTTATTCTCCTGACAGAAAAGTTCCAACCACCAGCACCAAGACCCCCAAACCCCTGACAGGTGAGACCGGGGGGGGGGAGTTGTCTGTTGTCTTTATTAATTAATTTATTGGCTTGATTGGTTTATTTTATTGCCTTTCCTGAGCAGTTCTCAGTTCGGGAGCAGCCTTGATTTTTATGGGAAGTTGTGGTTTTTACAGATTTATTGATTCCATTCCTCAGCACCTTTGTGGGAATGAACTGCTGGCTTAGGTTTTGGATGGCTTTTTTGGTCATATCAGTTGAATTGCTGCAGATCAAGCTGATTTTTGTGTGTATATTGTATATATATGTGTGTATATTGTGGTATGTGTAATAGTCTATTTTATTATTTTATTTCTATTATACTTTACTATTATAATCACTTTCCATCTTTTATCATATTGTTGTGCATATAATGTCTTTTTATTCACAATAATATTACATCAGTAAGCAATATTTGTCCCAGTGATTAATTTATTACTAGCATGCATGTATAATATTGCTGTGCTGTTTCATTTTACTATTAAATGCATGTTATTTATTGTATGTATAATACTTTATGTTGGTTTTAAGTCATATATAATCAGCATTTCTGCTGACACCTGCTTTGGGGTGTTTGTGTAGGTAAAAAAGAAAAGCTCAAGAAATCAACAGTGGCAGGAGAACAGAAGGTCAAGAAGACTCCAGGTGCTGCAGGTAAGAGGAGGGAGGACTTTCACTCCTCCCTGGGGAAGCAGGAGGTGCTTTTCCCTTCCCAGCACGGGGATTTCCGGCTGTGAGGCCAGGCTGTCACACCTTTCCTGGCCTTGCCCACGAGTGGATCGTTCCACAGGCAAACACCCTCCTTGCAGGGATTGTCAGGGCTGTTTATAGACCGGGAATAGCCAAAAAAAACAGGGAAGGGGGTGAGCCTGGGGCAAAGCTGTCACTGGAAGTCCATTTTCTGGGATTTATTTTCTGGGAGGCCTCTGAGCACGTGACAGAGAATGCGCAGTGCAGCTCATTCTGCTGCTGCAAATGGATTAACTGATCTGTGGAAACAAACAATGCCTTTTCCTGCTGTTCCTTGCCAGAACAACCTGAGGATGGAGATCCCGAGCCCTCGGCAGAGCCCGGGATGGAAGCTGAGGAAGCAGAGCCATCAGATCCAAAGGGTGTCACGGAAGGGGAGGGAATCCCAGAGCCTGCAGTGCCCATGGAGACCCAGCCCAGTGCTGCACCTGTGCCAGGTAATCCCGTGTCTGTAGTGCCGTTTCCCCTGGGGGATGTGCAGTTCCTCGTGGAGATGTTTTATGGATGTGTTTGTTTGTCAGGGAGCCCGTCCCAGCCCCCTCAGGCGCCGGCGCCGGATGTGCCTGAGGTTGATAAAGCTTTAATTAAACCAGGTAAAGTGTAAAGTTGTCTTAAACCTCTCTTGTCTTGGGAGCCACATGAGTTGCTTTCCAGACAGGAAGTGGAAAGGACTGGGATTCCAGGAAATAAAATCTTAAAGTGGTTTCGGGGGCTGGACCAGAACCCGGGATTTCATCGGGGTGGCTGAAGGGGCTGAAGGCCCCCAAAGGAGCTGCAGACTCCTGAGATTTATGTATTTCAACAGACAGGACGATCCTTCCAGGAGTTTTCAGTGTGACTGGGACACTTGCATTGAACCCCATGGATTCAGGCTCTCTGTGTGCTCTGTTTGCAGCTCCACTACTCATTTAATCCCGTGGGTTCAGTCGTTCCTGTGTTCCATGTTTTGCAGCTCATCCGTAGCAGACTGTGTGTTAAACCCAGCTCAAGTGTGTGGTGATTCTCAGTTACTGTGATGGTACAGATAAGGAAAGGTCATAGAGTCCTGGAATCATGGAATGGTTTGGGTTGGGACAGACCTTAAATCCCACCCAGTTCCATCCCTGCCATGGGCAGGGACACCTTCCACTATCCCAGGTTACTTCAAGCCCCGTCCAACCTGGCCTTGGATGCTTCCAGGGGTGGGGCAGCCACAGCTTCTCTGGGAAATTCATTCCAGTCCCTTGCCACGCTCACAGGGAAGATTTCCTTCCCAATATCCCACCCAAATCTCCGTTTTTTCAATTTGAAATCATTTCCCCTTGTCCTGTCCCTCCATCCCTTGTCCCAGATTCCTCTCCAGCTCTCTTGGAGCCCCTTTAGGCACTGGAGGGGGGTCTAAGGTCTCTCTGGAGCTTTCCCTTCTCCAGGCTGGACATTCCCACCTTGGACCTGTTCTTTCTGGGAGCATTTCCCTAACACTGTCTGTGTCTCACCACGTTGTCACTGTGAAATGAATGTTTAATACTGGTTTCTCACAAGGCATAAAATGCAGTGCAGGAAGTTCTTGAAGTTCTGAGGTATTTAAAGAAACCTGAACCACTGAACTCCTCCTTCCCTGTTTTCCAGAGCCTCCAGGAATGGCCACACCGAGCGAGGAATCGACAGATCCAGCCAGGAAGGTCGGTGTGAGGGTGGGAATTGTAGGAATACACACCTGGAGCCGTTTCCAGGTGTTGCTGTAATGTCTGAAAACCTCCAATTTAACCCCCTTCCTGTTTATTTCTGGTGAGAACACCCTCCCAGACTGCTTTGGGTGCAGAGGGACCTGAAGTCCCATCTAATCCCACCCCTCTCCGTGGACACCTTCCACTAGCCCAGGTTGCTCCAAGTCCCATCCAGCCTGGCCGTGGACACTCCCAGGGCTGGGGCAGCCACAGCTCTGGGCAGCCAGGATTGATTCAGGGGGGAAGGAATGGCAGCCAAAATGCCCTTATTTCTCGCAGGACCCCGATGACCTGTGTGTGGTCCTGGTCTCCAACCTGCCCGACAAGGGATATTCTGTGGAGGAAGTTTCCAACCTGGCCAAGCCCTTTGGAGGCCTAAAGGATGTGCTGATTTTATCCTCTCACAAAAAGGTATTTAAATGGGGTTTGGTGGTGTTTCTCCCTGGAGAAGCAGCAAATGAGCCTGCAAGGAGTGTAAACGAGATGCAGGAAGCATCGATGGGAGATGCCTCTGATAAATTCCAATTTTCCTTCAAATTTTTTTGCTTCTTCTGCCAGGCATATCTGGAAATCAACAGAAAAGCTGCAGATTCCATGGTGAAATTCTATACCTGCTTCCCCATGTCCCTGGATGGAAAGCAGCTCTGCATCAACATGGTGCCTCAGTACAAGACTATCAAGGATGAAGTGAGTGAGAGGATCCAGGGGAGCTCCAGCTCAGCTGGTGACGCCTCCATTCAGAGCGGGATTCTTTTGTTTAGGATGAATTTTAAACACTGTCTGGTGTCTAAAACAAGGGGTTTGTGCCATTGAAAATGGATCCTGTTAAATGTCTTTGGGATCCTGGTGAGAGGAGCAGAGATGGCAGGGAGGTGTTGATTTTAGTACTAAAGCTGAATTGAATCATTTGCAGGGAGTCAGGGACTGTATTTTACAGCTCAAATCTTACCTTTTTTTCTTTATTGTCTTTAAAGGAAGCCATATTTACTGCCCTGATTAAAGATTCTGACCCTCAGGTGAGTTGCTCTCAACTTTTCCTCCACATACTCTCAAATCCCTTAATTTAATTGGCATTAGTGTCCTTCCTACTGAAATATTGGGAACTGAAGTGTTATCTCAGTTTCCTCTTGAGTTAAATGTTTCCTGGAAGCTGGGAGTGAACATACACAGCATTTCTGTACAGTGCAGGTACAGGTGAGTTGAATTTTACTTTTATTTCTGCTGGGAAAAGCATTTCCAGGCTTTTCCTGCTGGAGGGCCAATCCCTGGGGATGGAGCTGCGGGAATTTTGGCACAGGAACCCCCAGGAGTGACTCCAAGTCAGCAAGTGACAGAAGTGTTTGGTTAAAAAACATATTGCCAGCAATGAACCACTTCCCAAGGAACCCCAAAGGCTTGAATTTCCCGTTGGGAATATTCCTGGAGAGATCTGCTTCCTCCTTATGGTTCTGCTGGGTACAAACAAAACTGCTCCAGTTTGCTGCGAGTCAGTGTTTGCAAAACACACCCAGCTTCCAAATATGAAAGGTCAGACTTATTTGGGATTTCAGGAGCCTGCTGGTGCCTTTATGCCCCTTTGATCCTCCCAAAATCCTGGGATTTGTTTGATGTTTCTGCTGGCACTGTGTGGGGCTCTTCTGCCCCATAAAGTGTGTGCCGAGGTTAAAGCAGGTTTTGCCATCCCTTTTTTTTTTTAGGTAAACACTGAATCCATCCATAACCAGTTTGTGCACCTCGGGAACTTGCCAGATGATGGATACAGGGAGCTGGAAGTGGTTTGTGTGGGGCTTCGCTTCGGCAAAGTCGACCATTATGTTGTGCTGAAGAATAAAAACAAGGTAAACACTTTAAATAAATTCTGCAAAGTGCCTTTCGGGGAGGGGGAAAAAAAGTAGGTTTTCCATGTGGAAACCTGGGAAGAAGCTGAATTTCTAAGGAGGAGTACAAATGGCAGAATGGCTAAAACTTCTGTTTTGGGACATTTCGAAGGCAGTGACTTGCTCTGCTCTTTTATTCAGTTTTCGTATTTTAATTTGAAAATCTAAAAATCCACCCAAAACCTGAGGTATTTTCAGCTTCAGGCCACGAGTTGGAACCTTTGAAAGGTGAGTTACAAACCCCTTGAGCTGCTGTGGCTGAAAGGTGAGGAGGGGGGAGGTCCCAGCCTGGAAGCTGATTTACCAGGTCCGTTCAGGAGCACGGGAAGGGGAGGAACCAGCTGATGGTTGTGCTTTGTTCCCTCCAGGCCATCCTGCAGCTGGACAGTGCCAAGGCAGCCCGCTCCATGCACAGCTTCCTGCAGCAGTATCCCTACAGCATGGGGGAGCACACCCTCAGCTGCTGCCTGTCCCCCCGCGGGGAGCCCGCCCAGGTAACGCCCCTGCTCCTCCAGCTGGGGGGTGACACGGCCTGGGCCCGGGGAACTGGGGCTGCCACTGCCACTGCTCCCCTCGGGGTGTGCTGAGGGGGATCAGACTGTCCAGCAGCTGCAGCTGGATTGGTTCTGTACCCTGCGATGGAATCGCGGATCGTGGAATCCTGGGATGGGTTGGGGGGGAAGGGGCCTTAAAGCCCACCCAGTGCCACCCCTGCCATGGGCAGGGACACTTCCACCAGCCCAGGGTGCTCCAGCCTGGCCTTGGACACTTCCAGGGATCCAGGGGCAGCCACAGCTTCTGTGGGCAACCTGTGCCAGGGCCTGCCCACCCTCCCAGCCAGGAATTCCTTCCCAATACCCCACCCAACCCTGCCCTCTGGCAGCGAGAAACCATTCCCTGTGTGCTGTCCCTCCATGCCTTGTCCCCAGTCCCTCTCCAGCTCTCCTGGAGCCCCTTTAGGCCCTGCCAGGGGCTCTCAGCTCTCCCTGGATCCTTCTCTTCTCCAGGGGAACCCCCCCAGCTCTCCCAGCCTGACTCCTCAGGAGACAGTAAGTGATTATCCACGTGAATTCCTTTCTGGGAGCTCCCATTTCCCGAGTGCTGCTGTTCTCTTTCAGTGCCATGCCTTTGGGATCCCGTTCCCACTCCAGGATGTGCTGGAAATTCTGGTTTTTCCCTTCACTTTTATCCACAGAAGACAGTTCCAAATGACAGCCAGGGCATCCATCCTGTCCTGACCCCTCATCCATGGTGGAAGTGCTGCAGTTCCCTCATTAGGAGCAATTAATTAGCCTAAATTCAGAATAATCCCACTTTTCCCCTCCCTCCTTTTTCCACATCTTTCACTACCTAAACTTTGTAGCTGAAGAAAATAACCAAGTCCTTAACAAGCTTTTTCTCAAGTCTAAAAATTGTAAGGAATAAGCTCCCTTAGCACTGAAAAATAAGGAAAAGAACCTTCCTTGAAGTCCTCACGATGAGAGACATCCACCAGGGTGATTCAGATCCACTTTTCCAGCTGCTCCCTGTATCTGGAGTGACAGAAGAACATCCCTTTGTCCCTGGAAATGTTTCATCCAAAGTCAGTGCCCACAAAGAATGGCATTCCCCTGCTGTGTTCCAAACATTTCTTCCCAGCTGCATGTTTTGGGGCACTTGGGGCTGATTTCGAGGGGGAGCGGCCATGGAAGTGCTGCTCCGTCCCTTCAGAGTTGGATTCCTGGAATTTTGCTGATAGTATCTGAATTTAGTAGTGCTGAAATGCCAAAAACAGGGGGAAAGTCTTGGAGCAGGAAGGAGGATGTGCCACTGGAGCACATTCCGTGCTGGCAGTGCCACTGTCACAGCGTTTGGCCAGATGTCCAGGTCAGCCTGTGCTTTGGAGTTCAACTCAGGGGTTTATTTTTCCCTGTAACTGAGAGGGAGACAAAAATGCCTGAGAAAAGGGAAAACTGATTTTCTCCCAGCTGTTCTTCTTGGCTGTATTTGGAGCCTGTTCCCTCTTGTCCATCTTCTCCATTCCCCTCCAAAGGCTGGGTTGTGTGCCTGGGGACCAAAGGAACATGAAGGTTATTTCTCTGGAAACCTTTCAGTCAGATTCTGGAGGAAAAGACAGATAGGTTTTGGTTCCGTGGAACATATTCTGTTACTTTGGGCACTTATCTCTGGGATAAACCTTTACAGAAAACTGAAGGCCTTGGGATCACATCCATAGAGAAAAGTGAGTTCTGCTGTTTCTGATCCTGATTGTCTGCAATGAATTCAGGAAGTGCCTTTGGAAAGGAGAGGGAGATCTCAGCACTGAGGTTTACAGGGTTTTTTTGATTGTGGTGCCTTTTTCAGGAGACATTATTTCATTTAACAGCCATTCCAGGAGTTTATTCTCTAGGAACACACAGTCATCCTGCAGGGAATGGCTGGATTTAAGGGATAGTGACTGGCCCGGGGGTCTTGTAGGTACTTGTTCCACTTGGGCTGTCATTTATTGTTAGAGAAGGTGTGTGGCTGTTTGCTTGATAATAATATCAGTAATAAGAAGGAGGAGAAGAAAGGGAAGAAAGAGAAGGAGAAGGAAGAGAAGAAGGGGAAGGAGGAGGAGAAGGGGAAGGAGAAGGAGAAGGGGAAGGAGGAGGAGAAGGACAAGAAGAAAAGGAGAAGAAGAACATGTTCCCCTTGAGCTCTGCAGCCATTCACATCCTCACTAGTCCAGGAAAGAAGGTGCTCTCTGGGAAGAGAAGTGCTGAACATCCCTCTCCTCCAGGTCTATCCCGGACCCAAAGCCAGTTCTGCTCCAAACCACGACAGCTCTGAAGGGACACAAACATTCCGAGCTGTGCCACGTGTTTGTCTGCAGAGTGCTGGTGAAATCCCTTCTAGTGTCATCCCAGGAAATCCCTGTTCTGGGCCTTAGAGCGATTCCCTGTCCTTTGATCCCCCTGGTGCCCGAGTTTGGGGTGCTGGGCTCTGAAATGCTGGAGCCTCTGGAAGTGCTCAGTACTGACCCTGGGTTTTGCCTTTCAGGCTGAAGCTGGGAACAGAGACCCCAAGGGAGAGGAAGGGAGCAGAGCAAGGTATGGCCTGCAAGTGTTGGGGGGTTATGTCTGCCTTTCCTTGGGGTGTCCTATCTGTGATTTGGGGGGTACTGAGCCTCTCTCCAGCCCCGCTCCACGGAAAATCCTGGTGGGAGCTCCACCAGCCGTGTCCTGCTGCTCCGCCCTCCGTGTGCTCCGGGTGTCCCTGGAGAGCCAGAGTGTTTGGGATTTCATCCAAAACCCATGGGAAACAGGAGGAAATCCTGTTTTATCACTGTTTTACTGCTCTGGCCAGGGTTTTACCCCCGGGCCTGGCAGGGGTATCTGGCTCCACGTGCTGGTAAGAGAATTTGGGGTATATTTAACCCCGATGGTTTATTTCATCCTGCAGCTCCTCCCTCTGTCACAGCCCCTGGCTCTGTTCTTTCTGTTTCCTAATTCTAAAAATGCACTGAAACTTCTTGTTCAGCTTATTAACATGAACCTCACGCTGTGATCCAGGTCCTGAAGTGATTTATAGAAATGTTTCTCTGCTCTAGAACACCAGGACCCAGAAATGGGGTTGGTTTGTGCCATTTCAAGCTGTTTTATGGATGCTGCTTGTAGTAAACTTTCTGTTTGTGGAGTAACTGTTTGTTGGGTTTAGTTCTGATCATGAATTGTGTTATAAACGGGTAGAACATTGTAAGTTTTTGTTAACAAATATGACTTAAATCACTTTCTGTCACTCAAATCCGTATTTCTGGAGAAGTTTTATTGTTAAAAAAAATTCCAAAACTCTGTAATAATGGTCCTAAATTTCAAGTCATGCCATTATACTCTCTCTATATATATCCTGCTCTATATTTCCAGAATCCCATTCCTTTCAGAAGTCGAGTTGTCATTCCTTATTCCCTGAAACTCCTCCATTTTGGGAGCGTTTAGTTCCCAAACCATCTCTTCCTCACAGCTTTGCAGCCTCACAGGGAACCTTTTGGGTTCCAGCCAGGGGGGCTTTCACTAGTGCCGTTAATTCCTGATGAACAGGTGACTCTTCCATGAATCCCAGCCCTGCTGTGGCTGCTGAACACGTGCAAAGCTGCTGTTTTCCCTACAAATACCCTTCTCCACAGTTCTCCTTTCTTCTCCTTCTGAGCCCTCGGGACTCACTTTTTTTAGTTCATTTCATAAGAAGCAGAAAACATCTTTAAATGCTATTATAGATCTGAAGACCTTCCCTGTGTTTCTGGAGAGGGAGGGATTAGTGAAATTCGGGAGGCAGAAGGGGCTGAAGAACCTCTGGAAGTTCACCTGAGCTGGGAATTCCTCACACTTGGGCTGAGCACTGATGTGCTTTCCTGGCTGCCTTTGTCTGGGATTTGTTTTACTCAGCCAGAACAGCTGAGGGTGTCTCATCCAGGTTGATATCCTGGCTCATCCCACTGCTCCTTTTCCTGCTGATTTGCTGGGTGTGGAGCAGGATGTGGCCCAGGCTCTGTGCTGGCATGGCTGGGACAGGGGCTGGATTCACCCCTCGCATCCCTGTGCAGGCAGTGCCTGGCAGGTGATCCCAGGATGCTTCCTGGGGGTCCCTCCTCTCCCCCTGCCCATCTCTCTCTGCCTCTCAGCTTGGTCAGAGCCCACGGGTGGGTTTTGGGGCCCCCCAGGGCCCTGGGAAGGCCCAGGGTGGGTGTTGGCATCACAAAACAAAGTCCTCAGGACCCAGGGAGTGATGCCTCACTCAGCTGTGACAGTCCAGGTGTGCTGAGCCCTGTGCTTGGTGTATCATCCTTGTTCCCAGACACTTCTCCATCCCTCCCAGAAGTGCCTCCACAGAGGCTGTGAGGGCAGGGCTGGAGCTTTATTTAATTCAAATCTAACCCTGGGCCTGAGCTGCACTTCGGGCCCTGACGGCCCCAGGTCGTGTCCTGCTCCACAGGCAGGGGAGACTTCAGGAAATCCCAGTGGAAGATGCTCAGACAGAAGAGGAAAGTGCATGGACACAAACAGAAATGTTTATTGATGTCAGGATCCTTTCTGTGTCCCTGCTGAGTGGACCAAGCCCATGGCATGGAGAGCAGAGGAGGGACTGAGGGCAGGAGCGTCCCCAGCCCTGCTGCCACTGGTGACAGGCAGGGCTTTTCCATATACCAGTGTTACACCGGTGCTGGGAAGGGTCTGGGAGCAGAATTCCCATCCCTTCTCCTCTGTCCACATGTTTTGTCTCCATACCCTCCCCTGGAGCTGGTGTTTGCACCATATGAATGGATTTACCTGCCCTTACTGAATCTTCCTCTTCTTACTGAATCTTCCTGTTGCTCCATGTTTGTCTCTTCATCTCCTTCTCCCTCACCTTGGCCACTTCCAGGCTTAGCATTTCCCTGAGCTGAGTCCGTTCTGTCTGGCTCCATCCCTTGCTGGAGGGGTCTGACTGAACTGGGAGGTGCTGGATGCTCCTTTGCTGGAGCTGTGTGGGATAACAGGCACAGGCATCTCTAGCTCCAGTGTCTCCCGAGGTTCTTGGGGGATTCTTTCCTTCAGAAAACAGTAACACCCATCGTGTCTCTGGAGCCCTCTGAGAAGCTCCATCCTCTGCGCTGGCACCTTGGGCTGTGTCATCCCGGAGCTGGCAGTGGGTTATCCAGGGAAAGCAGAACCCAAGGGAGCCTCTGTGCCTCTTGTGCAAGGTTTAAACCCAGAGCAACCCCTCCCTTCCCAAAAACTGAGCCCAGACCCACACCTGCTGCTCCTGGCAGAGCTCTCTGGGCTGCTGCCTGCCCGGTCTGCAGACAGAGCCAAACTGCTCATTCCTTAATCCAGAGGCACCCAAGCTTTATTTTCGTTGTACATTCACTTTCCCGCTCCGGGATGTAAATCTGGGGGGCCGTGTGAGGTCCCAGGGCACTCCTGGAACGAGGCCTGCCCGTGGGCACAAGGTGCTGGGGTGAGTCCTCAGCACCATCACATTCCTCACCTCAGCGTTCGGCAGCGCCAGCCCCGATCCCAGCGCTGGGCACTGCTGTGCTGGGAGGTGTCTGTAACTGTAGAATTCTCAACATGGTTTGATTTCTTCTGTTTCTTTTAAATGCATTTAGCGCTGGCTCGAAAAAATCTCCCGAGGGATCAGGAGTGGTGCCAAGACCAGCTGCTGATCCGCCAGGAGAGCCCAGGGGGGCAAAGAGAGGAGCCGTTCCCGCCTCCAGTGGCACGGAGGAGATTCCAGCGGGACAGACGGAGCCCCCTGAGCCCCAGCCGGGAGGAGCAGCGAGGGAATCCCCTGGAAGCCTGGCCCGGACAGACGTGGATACCGGGATGGGTGTTCCTGTGAGACCTGCTGGCACCAAATCACCTGGAGAGAGGTCAGAGGAGAAGCTGCCGCTGCCTCCCAGTGCGGGGAAGGAAGAGGCTCCGAAAGCTCCTCCTGAACCAAAGGTGCTGGAGAAGGAAGGCAGAGAGGGGGATGAAGAGTCGCCTGCCCCTGCCGTGGAATCACTGGGATCGTCCAGCAGGGCTGAGGGGGATCCAGCAGGTCGTGGGGTGGTCCCAGCAGCCGGGGAGCCAGCGGGGGCCACCCCTGGAGCAGTGCCCCCCAGGGCTGAGGAGGCTCCCACGGACACGGTGTCACCTGCTGTCACCCAGCCAGCCAGCCAGTTGGGTGCTCCTGGAAAGAGCCCCGTTCCCGAGGCTGGGAAAACCAACCCTGAAACGTCGGGAGCTCCGGTGGCCGAGAGGAAACCTGTCCCTAAAACCAGGGAGGCCCCAGGGAAGAAACTGGATGTGGCTGGAGTGGAGGAGGGTGCGCTCAAAGCTGGGCACGCTGCAGAGGAGAACCCCGGGAAGCTCTCGGACAAGGCTGGGGCAGAGCCAGAGAAGCTGCTTGGAAAACCGGCAGCCAAGGCTGGGGCTGCTCTGGAAGAGGCTCCGAGTGCCGTCGGTGGGAGCAACGTGGGAAGTTTGGTCAAGGCCCACCAAAACAAAGGGACAGGAGCAGCAAACACCAGCAGAGCCCACCCAGGGGCTCCACTGAACCCCTTCTTGTCGCTGAAGGAGCCTGCTGTGGGTAAAACCCTCCTGAGGGCAGTGGTGTCCATCCCGGATATCTTCAAGCCCAGGGCCCCAGCGAAGAGCAGCGAGGCCTCCCTGGGCAAAGGGGGGGAGCAGAAACCCCCCCCCAGAGCCGAGCCCCGGGGCCAGGCAGGGGGGGACAAGAAAACCCCCTCCAAAGCAGCTCAGCCCGCAGCGGGGAGCAGCCAGTGGAGAGGGAGCGGCAGCTCTGGAGTGGATGGACAGGGAGGCGGTGGGAGGAGCTCATCCCAGCAGGAGAAGGACTCCCAGGTGGAATCTAGGGCTGGTTCAAAACAGAGCCAAGAGGGAGAGAGTGGAACACCCAGCACGAAGGAAGACCCCGGCAGCGCTCAGGTGAGAGGGCAGGAAGGTCCCCCCTGCCGGCACTGACTCCAGGCTTTTCCCAGCCTGGGACACTGGCTCTGTGTTCCCCTTCCCTTTTCCATAAATCCGTACGAGTTGATGGGCAGCCAGTTCCTTTTATCTGCCGTGTGTGCAACACGGGGGTGGAACTGGTGGGAAAATCCTGCGGAGGTGTTCTGGAAGTGAGTGTTGGTTGTGTCATAACTGCGTGTCCTTGGAGTAGTTCCGGATAGGGGCTGAGCTGTGTCCTCTGGGGAGCTGGGATTTGCTTTGCCCAGCCCTGCACAGGCACTGGTCACCCAGAAGAGGCTCCTGAGGTGTCACCCGTGGTCGGTGGCCGGTCCCTGGAGCTGTGCCGAGCCTGGAGCAGGAGCAGCCGTGGGGACATCCCAGAGCAGCTCCTCAGGGCCAGAAACAGCAGTGTTTGGTGATGGGTTTGTCTCCTGTGAGCAGGGCAGGGGCTGACCCTGGCTCATGGGAATTTCACTCTCGTTTTGCAGGGCCCTGGTGGGAGCAGGAAAAGTGGCGCTGACAGCAGTGGGAGGCAGAAGGAGGTAAGGATGGAACCCCTGGGGGAGTGAAGGTACAGAGGGTACTGGAAGAGTGGGGGGTTTCTGAAAGGGAAAGGGAAGAAAAGGCACAAAAGCTTTGAATTTCAGATTATTTTCCTGCTGGAGGACTGGACTTAGTGTTTGTTGGTCTCTAACTCAGCAAAGCCCATCTTGCCTTGGCCTTCAAGTCCAGCTTTTCACTCATCCTGTGTTAGATACCCACTGGAATCTGAGGGTAGGATGGGATATTTGGGGCAAAAGTAAGAGAAATCAGGATTGCTGGCTGAAGAAATCGGGTGCATCATTTGGGCTGGGGTGGCCATTTGGCTGCAGCTCTTTGAACCCGGATCTGTCAATAGGCAGAGGTTTTGTCTGTTGAATGCTGTCCATTGATCCACTGGGATTTTGCGAAGTGCTTTGGTTTCCTGGATTAAATCTGAGTGAAATTAAATGAATTGGCACAAGGCTCCTCCCACGTGGGACTGGAGGCCTGGACAGTTTTTCCTACCCTCAAATTGAGTTGGTTTTCCCCCCCTGCAGGCAGGGTGTGGATGTGTCTCCCGAGGCTGTGGGTGGGGGTGAATTTGAACGTTGTATTCTCACTTTCACACTTGCCAGGAGGAAGAGCTGTTCCCGTTTAACCTGGATGAGTTTGTCACGGTGGACGAGGTGGTAGAAGAAGTGGAGTCTCCGGTTGCACTGCGGCGGAACCCCCCCAGGGGCAAGAGGAAGGACGGAGCCAAGGCCAGCCCGTCGGAGCCCGTGTCCAAGAGGAGGAAAGGGAAGAGCTCCGGGGCGGCCAAGGGGGAGCCGTCCTTCGTCACCCTGGACGAGATCGGGGAGGAGGAGGACGCGCCCGCCCCGCTGGGAGACCCGCAGGGGCTGCTGGTGGTGGACGAGGTGCTGGAGGAGGAGGAGCTGTCGGAGGCGGTGAAGGACCCGCAGGCGCTGCTCACCCTGGACGAGATCTCGGAGCAGGACGAGCTGGGCCCCCACAGGGACCTCCCCCAGCCCGAGTTCAAGGAGCAGGACCTGAAGGCCGAGCCCCTGGTGACGGTGGATGAGATCGGGGAGGTGGAGGAGCTGCCCCTGAACGAGCCCACGGACCTGAGCGGCGAGGAGGGCAAGGGCGGCGCCGGGGACTTCGCGTCCTCGCAGGTGCCCGACGACCCCACCGCCCTGGTGACCGTGGATGAGATCCAGGAGGACAACGAGGACAACCCCCTGGTGACTCTGGACGAGGTGAACGAGGAGGAGGACGATTTCCTGGCTGATTTCAACCACCTCAAGGAGGAACTGAACTTCGTCACGGTCGACGAAGTCGGGGACGAGGAGGAGGAGGAGGAGAGCGCTTCCCCGGGGAAGAATCCTCACAAGGAGGAGGAGGAGGAGGAGGAGGACATCATTGCTGTTGCAGGACCAGAAGAAGAGGAAATCGCCGCCAGTGCAGGACCAGAGGAGGAGGACATTGTTGCTGTTGCAGGACCAGAAGAAATGGGAATTTTGGGGGATCCAAATCCGGAAGAGGAAATCACTGCAGTCTCCAAGCCAAAAGGTGAGGGACCTCAGGGTCAGGTTGGATGGGGCTTGGAGCCGCCTGGGATGGTGGGAAATGTCCCAGCCCATGGCAGGGATGGGATCAGTGGGCTTTGGGTCCCTCCCAACCCAAATCATTCCGTGATTCTATTCCATTCCAATGGGCACTTCTATCTCCAGCAGCTCAGCTGGGATCAGGAGGTGCAGAACCAGAGTCCAGGCAGAAGAAAGCAGCTGTTCCAGGTGTCCCCAAGGTGCAGAGCACTCCCAGAGGTAAATCCAGAGGAACCACCCCAAACTCTCCAGGCTTTCCTGGCAGGAAGGACTTTTCTACCCATTGAAAACTCCTACAGGGCTCAGAATCCATGTTTTTTTCCTTGGCTCCTCCAAATCCATGTTTAACCAATTGAAAGCTCAACATGGAAAGTACTTTTTTCCTAAAATGTACAAATATAGGCAAATTTGTTGAGTGCTAGCACAGGGCAGTGGGATACGTCCCGAGTGTTCCTTTTCCATAAAACTGCTGAGAACACTGGAACTGGAAAGGGAGTTGCTGGGAACATCTGGCTCCTGGTCTGATGGCTTGGGGGACGTGCCCTGGGAGGATGGGGCTGGTGGGCAGAGCCACGCGTTGGAGTGGAGATAAAACACTTCAAAGGCCAAAAGATGCCGAGGAAGTTGCAGGGACCTTGAGATCCAGAGAAATTCCCAGAAACTGATGTGGTTATTGACCGTGGAAATGGTGTGTGGATTGGCACAGGGACCAGCTCGATTGACAAACCGGGGTTTTTGAAGGCTGAAAAGCTGCGATTCCTGCCCAGGAACACCAAATTCCCCGGGTTGGGGGAGGGACTGTGGGGTTGGGACGTTTGTGGGGCTGTGTGTGGTGACTGTGGTGTGCTGCTCCCCCAGCTCTGGACATGCTGGTCCCCCAGGCCGGCTTCTTCTGCCAGATCTGCTCCCTGTTCTACGCCGACGAGCCCTCCATGATCAACCACTGCCGCACCGCCCTGCACCGGCACAACATGGAGGTACCATCACACCTGGGGACAGGGAACGGCCCCAAAGCCGGGTCTGGGGGGGCTCAGAGCCCCCTGGCACCACGGGCAGCTCGTGGTCACCCCTGGGGGGGTTTGGGAACACACAGCCTGGGGGAATATGGAATGTTTTCTGTTCCATGCCCAGCTGTCACTGTGGGGAGTCCTGATCCCTGGGGTTTGGCCACATTCCCCTCGGGAGCTTCCCAGGCCGTTTGCTCGGGAGCCAGGCCGGGCTGTTTTGGGGCAGATCCCACCCTGGCAGAGGGAGGAGCAGGCTGACCCTGAGCCCAGCTGTTGTGACACCTGCCCTGCCTGTGGACATGACCCTGAGATATCCCTGCAGCGTCCTCTCCCCTTGTTCCCACAGAAATTCATGGCCAAGCAGCAGGATAACGACGGGGAAGAGCCGAGCTCCAGGTGATGGAGGACAGAGGGACCCCCCGGTGCCCGACGCTTCGGGGCCGCTCAGTTCTGTGTGTTTGGGTTCCAGTGGTCGTTTGGGGTCAGGAAGGAGCGTCTGTGGCGTGGAAATCGGAGCTGGGAGGAGACCCCAGAGCTGCTGGGCTGGATTTGCGTCTCCAGTCACCCGAGGTGGGACAGAGCAGTCCCAGTGTCTGCAGGAAATAAATGTTCTCACTGTATAGTTACCCCAGGGTTGTCTTTGGGGTCATTCCTGGGGGTCTGGTAACTCTGGGTCACGCTGGAGAATCCAGGGGATCGATGGAGCAACTCCAGTGGAGAGCTGGGAAGGGGCTGGAGCAGCAGGAGGGGCTGAGGGAGCTGGGGGGGCTCAGCCTGGAGAAAAGGAGGCTCAGGGGGGACCTTCTGGCTCTGCAATCCCTGACAGGAGGGGAGAGGCGGGGAGGGGTCGGGCTCTGCTCCCAGGGAACAGGGACAGGAGGAGAGGGAACAGGGAAAATTCCTCCTGGAAAGGGCTGTCCCCCCTGGGCAGAGGGGAGTCCCCATCCCTGGAGGAATTTAACAACCCTGTGGATGTGGCACTTGGGGACATGGCCTGGGGTGGCCCTGGCAGTGCTCGGGGATGGTTGGATTCAATGGTCTCAGAGGGCTTTTCCAACCCAAACAATTCCATGATTTGCTGATTCCCAGACTCTCTGCCCTGCACTCCAGCCTGTCCCCCTTGTCCTGTCCCCAGCCATGTGTCTCACCCTGCCCCAGCCCTGTGTTTTGTGGTGACATTCCCACCTCAGGGACCCCTCCTGAGCTCCCAGCCCCTCCCCCAGACTCACTAAAAGCCAAAGGAGCCACAGCAGGAATTCCTTGGATTCCTGTAATTTATTTCCTGGTGGCTGGGGCGTGTGGCACCCACTGTGTTTCTGGGGAGCACACAGGGGCACTGGTTCTCCCCGTGGGCTGCAGTGGGGTGGGTGGGGAAGGGGAGGCTTGGATTAATAACTCCCTGGGGAAGTTGAACTTCCCTAAGCTGGGTCCTGGTGGGGCTGGAGAGCAGGGGATGGGGAAGGCCCTGGAGGCCAAGGTGGGCAACGAGCCTGGGCTGGAGGGTGCTGAGCCCTGGCACAGGTGGGCAGAGTGGAGATGTGTTCCCTGTTCTGCTGGCTTGTCCTTGGCACAGCCCCTGGGCAATGCAGCCTTTCACACTGAGCCATCTCTGGGTTGATTATCCACTGGGAGAGATCTTTGGATCCACTGACCTCCCCCTGGCACCGCTCTTGGTGTCTCTTGGCTTGTCCTTGGCACAGTTCCTGGTCAATGAAGTGTTCCATCTGGGACATCTCCTGGTTGATTAATTCCTCCCACTGGGACAGCGCTTTGTATCCACTGACTCGCCCTTGGCACAGCTCCTGCTGTCTCTTGGCTTTCCTTTGGCACAGCTCTTGGTCAATGTATCCTTCCATTTGGGACATCTCTTGGTTGATGAGGGCTTCCCACTGGGACAGATCTTTGTACCCCTCGACTTCCCCGTGGCACAGCCCTTGGGATCTGTTGACCTGCCCTTGGCACAACTCTTGGCCAGTGTAACCTTCCCCCTGGGACGGTGCTTTGTGTCCTCGGCACCGGTCCTGGTGTCCCTTGGCTTTCCTCTGCCAGGGCTGCTGCTCCATGAGTTCTTCCAGCTGGGCCATCTCTCGGTGGATTAGGGCTGACCACTGGGACAGATCTTTGTATCCGTTGGCCTTCCCCTGGGCCAGGCTGGAGCTGGGCTTTGCCTTCCCCACGGGCATCTCCATCCTGCTGTGCCGCAGAGGGATCCGGGAGCTGCTGCCTCCGCAGGGAGGGGCTCTCCTGGGAGTGGCACCCCCAACCCCCCAGGCTCACAGTGGCCCCCAAGTCACAAAGGGACATCCCAGCACCCCAACAGCCACGGAACCACCTGGAACCTTCAGGAACCAGCCTGGGGCACCCCTGGACCTGCAGCCCCCGGTGTGCCCAGGCTCAGGTGAGTCTGGGGGTGCAGAGGGATCTGTTCCCCACCTCTGCAGGGGGATTTGTCCCCACCACGTGCAGGTGACACCACAGCAGGAGGGGACCCCCAGGGGGACACATCTGACAGGTGGCACCACGAGAAGCTCAGGAGGTTGAGCCGGGCCAGGTACAGGGGATGCACCTGGGTCAGGGCAATCCTGGCTGGCATTGGGAGCATCCCTGTGGGAAGGACCTGGGAGTTCTCATCCAGTGCCCCTGCGCTGCCAGGGCCTGTCCCAGCAGCACCAGCACGGGTGGGCGGTGGGTTCGGCCCCATTGCTGACCCCCCGGTGTCTGTGGGGTGCTGGGGGGGCCAGGGCAGCATCCAGTGCGATTCCTGCCAGGACACCCCGCGGCGCCTTTAAGGCATCTCTGCGCTGGGCTCTGGCAGCGCTGGGGGCCGGGACGCAGCCCTGAGCCCCAGCCAGCGGCACCAGGAAATTCCTGACAGCCCGGCAAGTGCTGAGCAGGCACAATCGCAGAGCCGGGCGGTGTGCCTTGGCCCCGGGAGCCGGGAATGGGGCCAGGAGCGGCCGGAGAGGGGCCGGGACTTCTGCAAACCTCGAAAGTGCCGTCACGTGGGGGCTGAGTCACGGCCGCCCCTCCTGGGCCCTTTCCAGGGCCTCGGCAGGATGCGGGAGATGCCTCGGGGCAGAACAAAACCCTTCCCAGCATCCAGCCCTGGGAGACGGACGGGGAACGGCTCCGTCCTGAGTGCCAGCCCCGTCCCCGCTCCCAGCCTGGATGGGCAAGGAGCATCCCTGGGTCATAGGGGGACCCATCCCAGAGGAGCATCCCCGGGGGATGCAGACCCGAAGGACCTCATCCCTCAGGAGCACCCCGGGATGTTGTAGGACCAAAGGACCCGTCCCGTGGGAGCACCCCCGGGTGACACAGGGCTGCAGGATCCCGTCCCACTCCCCCCTCAGCCGAGCAGGGCTCTGGGACAGATAGGATGTGGCAGAGGGAGCGGGGCCAGGGATGGGAGCGGGGCCAGGGATGGGTGCGGGGCCAGCTCTGCCCCCCGCCCGGCCCGGTGACCGCGGAGCTGCCCCCGCGGGGTGTCCGTGGCTCCCTCCCTGCCCCCTCCCCGGCTCCACAAAATCCCAATAAAAGAAGGAAAAGGCAAGCCAGGAAAGTTTCTTTAGGGCGGAAAATGAGCTCCTCTAAGTCTGGCGGCAGCTCGGGGGACCCCGCGCGGGGGGGGGGAGAGGCAGGACCCGGACCCTTCCCCGGCACCCCGGCCCTCACCCCCCGCTCCCAGCCGGGCACTGCGGGGGTCCCGGGCCGCCCCTCCCCGCCGGGCCCGACCCCTCCGCCCGCACCGGCGGCTCCGGGACCCGCCGGGTCCCCGGGCTCGGCCGGCGGGGCCACTGCGGCGGCGAGGAGGGGACCCCCGGGACCCCCGGGCACCCCCGGCGTGGGGAGGGGGCATGGGGACACGGTGACGGGACAGTGGGGACACCGCCGGGGGTGGGGACAGTGAGGACATGGTGATGGGACGGTGGGGATACAGGGGTGGGACAGGGGGGCACTGCGGGGGGTACTG
>NW_020956767.1:16268-21083 GCF_003031625.1 Empidonax traillii | reverse complement strand
TCGAGGGCACGGCTCACACGGGGGGAGCGGGACAGTTTAACGGGGCGGGGAGGGCGGGGGTCCCGGACAGGGAGCGGGTGGGGTGGGGGCAGGGGATGGACACGGAACCGGCGGGGGTCCCGGGCAGGGGGCGGGCAGGATGCGGGAGGGGGTCCCGGCCAGGCGGGAGTGGGCGGGGGGCGCGGGAGGCGGGGAGGGGCGGGGAAGGGCCGGGATGGGCAGGAGCGGGACCGGCAGGAGCGGGCAGGGACAGGCAGGGCCGCGGCCATGCCGGGGGTGCCCCTCGCCCCGCTGCTGCTGCTGCTCCTGCTGAACCCCCCACCGCCCCCTGCCCGGGCAGCGCCCCCCGCCCGCACCACCCCCCGCCCCCGCGGGCTACCGACCCCCCCCGCCCAGCCCACGAGGGTGGGCACGGCGGCAGGACCCCCCAAAGACGGCGGAGGGTCCCCCCCGAGGGGCACCACGGCCGCCCCCTCAAGAGGCTCCGGGACCCAATCCCCCAAAGGCGGCGGGGGGTCCCCCCCAAAGGGCACTGCGGCGGGACCCCCCAAAGGCGGAGGGGTGTTCCCCCAGAGGGGCACCACGGCCGCCCCCCCGAGGGCCATCACGTCGGGACCCCCCAAAAGCAGCGGAGTGTCCCCTGCAAGAGGCACCACGACGGGCCCCCCCAAGGGCAGCGGGGGGTCCCCCCCGACGGGCACCCCGGTAACCCCCTCGCGGGGCAGCGGGACGGCCCCCAGCCCCGGCCCCTCCCGGCGCGGGGGGCTGCGGGAGGGGGACCCCGCGGCCACAGGTAGGAGTTGGGG
This sequence comes from Empidonax traillii, assembly GCF_003031625.1. Classification (NCBI taxonomy): domain Eukaryota; kingdom Metazoa; phylum Chordata; class Aves; order Passeriformes; family Tyrannidae; genus Empidonax; species Empidonax traillii. Next base: position 20,277 of record NW_020956767.1, on the reverse strand, counting down.
GGCTGAGGCTGAGCTGGGGCGGGGGGTGAGCACACGGGGGTGTGTGGGGGTGTGCACAGCGTGTGTGTGCAAGGCCGCGTGCACAGGGATGTGTGAGTGTGTCTGTATGTGTGTGTGTGTGCACAGGGACGCGTGTGTGTGTGTGTGTGCGCGTGTGTACATGGCGGTGTGTGCACACGTGTGCGTGTACATGTGTGTGCACAGAGCTCTGTGTGTGTACATGGCTGTGTGCGTGTGTGTGTGTGTGTGCACAGGGCTGTGGAGGGAGGGGTTTTAGGGCTGTGTGTGCACTCGGCCGTGGGAGGGCGAGCACACGCGTGGACACGGACACGCGTGGGGAGGGGGTGTCTGTGCACCGAGCACTCCCAGGGGGGGCGAGGGTGGGGAAGAACGGGGGGTGCCTGGAGGGGGTGATGGGGTGCTGAGGGGGCGTCATTTGAGGAGGGGGGGACAATGCCGTGCCAGGCTCTGGGGGTGCCCCTGCCCTATATGGGGTGGTCGGGGGAGGCTGCACGTGTTGTGCCCAAGCCCCCCCCCCCCCCCCCCCCCCCGGGGGGCCCCGGGCCCCCCCCCCCCCCCCCCCCCCCCCCTGCCCTGGGGTCCCTGTGCACCACCCCCTCCCTCCAGCCCCGGCCCCAAAGGTGGCGATGAGGAAGAAGAAGGTGGTGAGGAAGGTGGTGGTGAGGAAGAAGGTGGTGAGGAAGAAGAGGCCGAAGGCTCCGGCCGCCCCACAGGAGCCCCGTACGTGCCCTGGGGGAAGGGGGGGGGAGGCACGGCAGGGACTCCACCCTTAGAGTGTGGGGGTCCCGGCCACGCAGGAAGGGGGTCACTGTGTGACTCCCCCCTCCCCACAGCGTGCCCCCCACTAGGGCTGGAATCGCTGCGGGTGGAGGACACGCAGCTCCACGCGTCCAGCCACAAGCGGCCCGGGCTGGGCGCCCACCGGGGCCGGCTCAACATCCAGGTACACCCCACCCCACCCCACCGCACCCCACGCACGCCCCCCGCCCCCTCCGGGGGCGGGGGGCGTGCGTGGGGTGCGGTGGGGTGGGGTGCTCGCGTGGTGCGGGTCACCTGGCGAGGGTCATCCCCACGTTTTCCCCCCCCTGATCGCAGTCGGGGCTGTACGACGGGGACCCGTTCGACGGCGGGTGGTGCGCGGGGCGGGAGGACGCGGCGCAGTGGCTGCGGGTGGACGCGCGGCGCCTCACCCGCTTCACCGGAGTGGTCACGCAGGGCCTCAACTCCATCTGGACGTAAGGGGGACGGGGGGTTTGGAAGGGTAAGGTGGGGCGGAGGGGGGGTGGGACATCCTCTCCCTCTTCCCCGCCCCTCGACCGTGTCCATCCCCCCCCCCGCGCAGGTACGACTGGGTGACGTCCTACAAGGTGCAGGTCAGCAACGACTCCCACGCGTGGGTGCCGAGCAGGAACGGCTCTGAGGAGGCGGTGGGTGCTCGTGGGGGGGAAGGAAAGGAAAAGGGTTAACCATACTGGGTTAACTATGGTGGATTAACCACGCTGGAGAGGGAGTTAACCATGCTGGAGAGGGGGTTAACCTTGCTGGGTTAACCATGGCAGGAGGGTTAACCATGCTGGGTTAACCATGCTATAGAGGGGGTTAACCATGCTGGGTTAACTATGGTGGATTAACCATGCTGGAGAGGGGGTTAACCTCGCTGGGTTAACCATACTGGGTTAACTATGCTGGGTTAACCATGTTGGGTTAACCATGCTGGAGAGGGGGTTAACCTCACCGGATTAACCATGCTGGGTTAACCATTCTGGAGAGGGAGTTAACCATGCTGGGTTAACCACGCTGGGTTAACCGCACCAGGTGAGTTAACAGCGCCAGGTGGGGAAACCATCCTGGGGTGAACCTCCCTGGCTGGGTGAGCCACCCCGGGGTAGCCGTGCCAGCTGGCACCAGGCCCTGGGCTCTGTTGCCCTTGGCCTTCCCACCTCGGGCACCCTCCAGCACTTCCCCCCGGAACAAAGGCTGCTTGTCCCTGGGGCCGCCCTGGCTGGGGCCCAGGAACCCCCTGGGCACGTGCCAACCCCTCTGGGCACACCCGTGTGCGTGCGTGGCACCGGGTGGCACGGCCGTGCCCAGGGCTGAGGGCAGCAGCCTGGAGCTGGAGTGGCTTTGGGGTCCCTGTGCCAGGGAGGGTTTGGGGGTCCCTGTGCCAGAGCCATGTCAGAGTCGGGTTTGGGGGGCCGTGTGCCCACCCCTGGGGTCCGTCCCCCCGTGGGGTGGCAGGTTCTGGGGGCCAGAGAGGCACAAGCACCCCAGCCCCTGCGGCCCCGTTGGGCTCACCCTCCTCAGCGGTGTGTGCCCCTCCTCGGGGGCTGGCGGGGCTCCTGTCACCCCTTGGCCCCGAGGGGCAGCTCTGTGCCACCCCCGGGCCCCCTGGCACACCCCTGTGCCCCCCAGGTGTTCCCCGGGAACAAGGACCCCGAGACGCCGGTGCTGAACCTGCTGCCCACGCCCCTGGTGGGGCGGTTCCTGCGCATCAACCCGCAGAGCTGGTTCCCCAACGGCACCATCTGCCTGCGGGCGGAGGTGCTGGGCTGCCCCCTGCCCGGTGGGTACCGCGGGGCGCCTGGGGGTGCCCCCTGCCCCGGGGGTGCCCTGTGGGTCCCCTCACCCCGCCCCACCAGTGCCCAGCATGGCACACGCCGCCTGGGCCATCCCCAGGGGCGGGGGCTGGGCTGTCCCCAGGGTCTCTGACCGTGTCCCCTCCGTGTCCCCTCCGTGCCCACCCGGCTCCCCCAGACCCCAGCGATGCCTACGCCTGGCACAGCCAGGCCCCGCCCGCCTCCGACCTGGATTTCCGCCACCACAACTACAAGGAGATGAGAAAGGTGCCAGTCCTGGGGGGGGCGGGGTTTGGGGGTGGATCTCCGTGTCCCTGGTGTGGGGCAGGGGGTCTGTGTTGTGTCCCCCCCCCGCAGTGCCCCTGACGCCGTTTCCCCCCAGCTGATGAAGCGGGTGAGCGAGGAGTGCCCCGACATCACCCGCGTGTACAGCATCGGGCACAGCTCCCGCGGCCGCCGCCTCTACGTCATGGAGATCTCCGACCACCCCGGGCAGCACGAGCTCGGTGGGGACAGGGGGACACCTCCACTGGGGACAGAGCAGGGCCACGGGGACACCCAGGCTGGTGCTTGGATGGGGATGGACTGGGACAAGAACACCCAGGCTGGGGACAGGGTGGCTGGGGACACCCAGGCTGGTGCTGGATGGGGATGGGGTGGCTGGGAATGCCCAGGATGGGGATGGGGTGGCTGGGAACACCCAGGCTGGTGCAGGGAGATGGGCACAGTCCCCAGGGATGTCCAGGATGGGGACAGGGTGGGTGGGGATGCCCAGGATGGGGATGGGGGGTGCTGGGACACCCAGGCTGGCACAGGGCACAGAGGGCAGGGGTGGCCGTGCCCCCTCAGCCACGCCCCCGTGCCTGGCAGGGGAGCCGGAGTTCCGCTACGTGGCCGGGATGCACGGGAACGAGGTGCTGGGCCGGGAGCTGCTGCTCAACCTCATGGAATACCTGTGCCGGGAATTCCGGAGGGGCAACCCCCGCGTGGTGCAGCTGGTCACGGACACCCGGATCCACCTGCTGCCCTCCATGAACCCCGACGGATACGAGACCGCCTACGAGCTGGTAGGGACGGGGGCCGGGACCCCCGGGGGCTGCCCCGGGGCCCATCTCAGCACCCCCGGTGCCCCCCCAGGGCTCGGAGCTGGCGGGCTGGGCCATGGGCCGCTGGACCTACGAGGGCATCGACCTCAACCACAACTTCGCCGACCTGAACACGGCGCTGTGGGACGCCGAGGACAACGACCTGGTGCCCCACGAGTTCCCCAACCACTACATCCCCATCCCCGAGTACTACACCCTGGCCAACGCCACGGTGAGCCCCCTCGAGCCCCCACCGTCCCACGCTGATGCCGTGGTGAGCCCCCCCATAGCCCCCCAAACTTCCCTTCCTCCCACTCCAATGCCAGG
>NW_020956767.1:4560-11729 GCF_003031625.1 Empidonax traillii | reverse complement strand
CCGGGGGGTCCCTGGGAGGGTCCGGGGGGCTCATGGGGACAATGCGGGTTCTCCAGCGTGGGGAGCCCGGGGAGCTCTGGGGCCGTGGGGACACCGGGAGGCTCATGGGCACAACAGGGCGGTCCGGGCCATGGGGACACTGGGGGCTGGTGGGACTATGGGGCACTGGGAGAGGGTCCAGGGGCTGCCGGGCCCGTGGGGTGTCCACGGAGTGGGGCTCAGGGCGTTGCCGTGACCGTGCCCCCAGGAGAACACGGGGCGGCGCAGGAATTGGGCACCGGCACCCCCCGAGCCCCCGGGCTGTGGGTGTCTCACGGACACGGGAGTGGCACGGGGGGTACGGGCCATCGCGCCCCACACTGGGGGTTCTGCGGGGTGCGAGGGAGAGGCTGGGGTGGCGCCCCCTCAGCCCCCCGGGAGCCCTGCCAGGGTGGGGTTCAGCTCTCGGGGCGGGGGTTCTGTGTCCTGCTTGGCCCTGGTGCCACCATGTCCCCTGGGGGTTTCGTGGGTGCCCAAGGGACCCCCAGGACCTCCACCCGCGTGTCCCGTCTGCCCCTACGGCCCGGTGCCCGCGGGTCGGGCAGTGCCCGAAATAAAGGACTGTACCCCACGCTGGGCTGAGCTGTTCTTGGGAGGGGGGATTCCCCAGCACGATGGGGGTCCCCAGCACCGCACGGCCCCCCATGACCCCCCGGGAAGGCTCCAGCGCGGGGCGGGGGGGGGGGGGGGAATTTCACCCCAGACCCCCGAGGCGTCGCTGTGATGACCCCCCAGCCCCCTGTGCCAGCGGGGGGCCCCGGGCAGGGGAGGGGAGTCCCCTGCAATGGGGACACTCCCCGCTGAGTGGCTGGACCCTCATCCCGGTCCGTTCCATCGCCGTACGGATCCAGGGCTGCCCCATCCCCTGGATTGGGCGGAGATGGGTGGCCCGGGCAGTGGTTTTGTCTGTCCCCTGCCACTGCCCGGGACCCCCATGCCCTGCCCAGATGCCGCTCCCCACCAATCCCCCCCCCGTGACCCCACCACCTTTCCGGGATCGGTTTATCATCATCCCCCCCCGCCCCCGGCAGCGCCGGCACTTCCCACCCGCGCCTGCGCTCCCCGCGCCGACGGAGCCTCCGTGGGCCTGGGAACGGGCTGAACTGGGGGGAACCCCCGCGTGCTGCCACCAGAGACCCCCCAAACGTGAGAGAGAGCCGCCCCCAAGCCGCCGGAGCCGCCCCCGGGCGCTGCAGGGCGATGGGCTGAGCGGACCCGGCCACTTCCTCGGCGGCAGCGGCCGGCACAGGCCAGTGCGGGGGCTGCGGGAGACACAGACCCCCCCCGAGACCCCCCGGGCCGTGCTGGGGAGGTGACCGCACCCCCCAGCCCTGCGAGGACCCCCCTGTTCCCTCCGAGGAGCTGCAGAGCCGCGACCCCGCTTTGAGGAGCGACCGCGCCGGGAGCAGCAGGTGGGGGGGGCGGGGGGATTTTGGGGAGCAGGGGGTGCCGGACCCCGGGGAGGGGGTGGGACGGGATTAAGGGGGTGTGACCCGGACCCCCGCGGGGTGTGGGGCAGTTTGGGGACCCCCAATCCCTTCCCCGGCGCAGGGTGGGGCTGTTCCCCTTCCCCGTGTGGGGAACTGAGCCCCCCCGCCCTGAGCAGCCCCAGAGCCGGTCTGTCCCCCTGCGCCCCCGTATCCCCCTCGTGTCCCCGTGCTGCCCCCATGTCCCTGTGTCACGCCGTGCCCCCCCTCCCCCCCCCCATCCCTTTGCCCTGGGCACGGCGGGCAAAGGACAGTGCCCAGCAGTCCCCGCCTTTGTCCCGGGCTCCTTGTGCCGCTCGGGGGCTCCCGGTGAGTGTTGGGGTCTCGGGGTGGGGGGACACAACTCCGGCTCCTCCTGTCCTTCCCGTCTGTCCCCCCCAGCCCATGTCCCCCCCACGGGTGTCCCAGTTAAACACCCTCCCCAGCCGGGAGCAGGGGGATGAATCCCTTGGGACCCATCAAGGGGGGACTCCCCCTACGTCACAGGGGGCCCCTGGGTGGGAGCGGCACCGGCACAGCCCTGACCCCCCTGTGCCGCCTCAGGGATGGGTCCCCATCCCTATGGCACTGCCCTGCTCCCCTATTCCATCTCACAAATGGGTCTGCAGGTACCCTGGGGGTCCCTGTGGAGGTTGGCACTGCCCTGGAGGTGGGCACTGACCCACTCCCTGCTCCACCCTTGTGCTGGGACCTGGGGATACCCTGAGGGTCCCTGTGGAGCTGGGCACTGTCCTGAGCCCCCTGTGCCATCCTGGCCCTGGGATCTCTGTTATCCCATCCCTGTCCCATCCCTGACTCCACAGGTGACCCCATCCCTCTCCCATCCCTGTCCCATCCCTGACTCCCCTGTGCCCCCTGCAGGTGCCCCTATCCCTCTCGGATCCCTGTGTCATCCCTGACCCCACAGGTGCCCCCATCGCTGTCCCATCCCTGACCCCACAGGTGCCCCCATCCCTGTCCCATCGCTGTCCCATCGCTGTCCCGCCCCTGTGCCACGCTGACGCTGCTGTGCCCCCGCAGGTGCCCATGGCGTCGTTCCGGATCCGGCCGTTCCGGGAGCAGGACTCGGAGGCGGTGCGGGCGCTGTTTGCCCGTGGGATCCTGGAGCACATCCCGGCCGGGTTCCGCCACGTGCTGCGCTCGGTGCGGGCGCGGCTGGCGCTGCTCGTGCTGTTCGTGGGGGCGCGGGCGGGCGGCGGCTCCTGGGTGCTGGGGCTGGGCACGGTGGGGCTGGCGGTGGTGCTGCTCTGGCTGCTCGTGCGCTCCCTCAGCGTGGGCTACGTGCGCGACGCGCTGGGCACCGACCTGTGCGACATCCCCGGCACGTACCGGGCGCCCGACGGCGGCTTCTGGGTGGCCGAGGTGGGGGGCTCCGTGGTGGGCATGGTGGCCGCGGTGCCGTCGCGGGACACGCCCGGGGCGCTGGAGCTGCGGCGGATGTCGGTGAGCCGGGAGCAGCGCGGCCGGGGCCTGGCGCGGGCGCTGTGCCAGGAGGTGCTGGCCTTCGCCCGCGCCCGCGGCTTCGGCGCTGTGGTGCTCTACACCTCCATGGTGCAGGTGGCGGCGCAGCGGCTCTACGAGGGGCAGGGCTTCCGCAGGGTGGGCACCTCCAGCCCCAACCTGCTGGGCACCATCCTGCACTTCCAGATCTTCCACTACCGCTGCGACCTGGGCGCCCGTGACGGCGCCAAGGCCAAGTAGCTCCGGTGGGGCACGGAGGGCACGGGGGACGCTGCCGTGGCACAGGAGTCCTAGGACGTGTGGCACTGCCCTGGCATCCCAAACCCGGCACACGAGGCACTGCCCTGGCACCCCAACCTCAGCCCTGGCACAGCAGCACTGAAACGGCACCATGACCCCGGCACGTGTGGCACTGCCATGGCAGCCCAGCCCTGGGACGAGGTGCTTCCCTGATGCCCCCAATGTGGCACACGAGGCACCGACATGACACCACGATCCTGGAACATGTGGCACTGCCCTGGCACCCAAACTCCAGCCCCAGCACGTGAGGCACAGCCATGGCACCCCAGCCCAGGACGTGGGGCTCCACCACGGCACTACCAGAGCACCCCAAACTTGGCACACGAGGCACTGCCACGGCACCCCAAATCTGGCACACGAGGCACTGCCATGGCACCCCAACGCCGGGACATGAAGCTCCACCGTGGCACCACCACGGCACCCCAAACTCAGGACACAAGGCACTGCCATGGCACCCCGACTCCAGCCCCAGCACAGCAGCACCAATATGGTACTGTGCCCCCAGGAGATGAGGCTCTGCCATGGCCCCCCAACCCTGGCCCCTGTGGCACTGCCAGGACACCCAAACCCAGCCCTAGGGCGTGAAGCACTGCCACGGCATCCCAGCTGCAGGGCGTGAGGCACCATCATGGCACTCCAGGCTTGGCGCACAAAGCACTGCCAGGGCACCCCAACCCTGGCCCCTGTGGCACCGCTTGGCACCTGAACTGCAGCTCCAGCACAGCAGCACTGGCCGTACCGTCACTGTGACCCCGGGACATGAGGCACTGCCACGGCACCCCAGCCTGGGACACACAGCACTGCCATGGCACCTGACCCCGGTACAGGAGGCACCACCAGGCACCCAAACACCGGCCCTGGCACAGGAGACACCACCACAGCACCCCAGCCCTGGCACCCTTGGCACAGCTCTGGCATCCCCTCTGGCATCCGACCTTGGCACTCCAGCCCCCGGTCCTGGCACAAGGGGCACTGCCCCGGCCCCCTGCCCCGGCCCTGGGCACTGCCCTGGCCCCCTGCCCCGGCCCTGGCACACGGGGCACTGTCCTGGCCCCCTGCCCCAGCCCTGGGCACTGCCCTGGCCCCCTGCCCTGGCCCTGGGCACTGCCCTGGCCCCCTGCCCTGGCCCTGGCACACGTGTGGGGTGGTTGGGGGGCGTTGGCAGTGCCCGGACGCGCTGCCAGGGCCTTTCCTGGATTTCCAGCAGCGGGAAATAAAGAGAGACTTGTGGGAATAGCATGTGTGACAAGAGACATCTTGGGGAATGGGGAATACCCCATGGGACAAGGGACATCTTGGGGGACAGGGGACACTTCGGGGGACAAGGGACACCCTGGGGAACAATGGGCACCTTGGGGAACAGGGGAAATCTTGGATTACAGGGGACATTATAGGGGTCAGGGGACATCTTGGAGGACTCAGGACATCTTGAGGGACAGGTGGGGGCACTCTAGGGGACACGGAACAGACACTGGGGGTCAGGGGGCGCCCGATCACCCCGGGCCCAAACGGGTGCGGGTGCCCGTGCCCTCACTCAAAATGGCGGCGGTTCCCCTTTTCCCCCGTCCCGGTGCCCTCACTCAAAATGGCGGCGGTTCCCCTTTTCCCCCGTCCCGGTGCCCTCACTCAAGATGGCGGCGGTTCCCGTCTCCGCTCTTCTCAGGGCCCTCACCCAAGATGGCGGCGGCCGGCCCGGCGTCACGTGCGGGGCGTGGCTTGGGGGAGGGAAGCGCCGGGATCCCCCGGTCCCCATCCCGGTGCCGATCCCCATCCCCATTTCCCCGATCCCTGTCCCCTTCCCCCGTCCCGGCACCATGGATTGTTACACGGCCAACTGGTACCCGCTGGGCGAGGAGGCCTTTTACCGGTGAGAGACGGCGGGGGCAGCGCTGCCCGAACCGGGGCCGCTCGGGGTCCCGGGGCCGCTCGGGAGCCCCGGGGCTGGGTGGGAGCGGGGTCCCGGCGTGGCCGTGGGTGTTCGGGCAGGCTGGGAGAGGGGTCCCAAGGATGCTCGGGCGTCCCGGCGGTGGCTGCGGGGGTCCCGGGGCTGGGAGGGCTGACCCAGGGGGATGCTCGGGGAGTCTCGGAGGTCCCAGGGATATTGGGGGGAGTCCTGGGAGTGGAATCTCCGACGTGTCTGGAGGGTCTTGGGGCTGCTCGGAAGGGTCCTGGGACGGCCATGAGTCTTGAGACTGTCTGGGGAGGGGGTGCTGGGGGTGGTTGGGGGTCCCAGGGTAGGGGTGTTGGGGCTGGCTGGGACGGGGGGGGTCTCAGGGCCGGGAGGGTGGTTCGGGGTGTCTCGGGGTTGGCTGGGGGGCCCACGGTGACCGAGGTCCTCGGGATGGTCTGTGGGGGTCCCGGGGCTGACTGCGAGTTCCCCTGGACCCCCATCCCTCCGTCTGTCCGTCCATCCCTCCATCCGCATGTCCGTGTCCCGCAGGAAGCTGGAACTGTACTCCATGGAATGGGGGCTGCGGGAGGACCTGCGGGACTGTGTGGTGGCCGCTGCCCCGTACGGGGGGCCCATAGGTGGGTGCAGCCCCCCCCGGCTCCCGGAGCCCCCCCGGCTTTGCTGACGGACTGTCTTCCCCCAGCCCTGCTGAGGAATTCCCGGAGGGACAAGGCCCCCAGCTCCCGCCCGCTCCTGGAGATCTACTCGGCCTCGGGGCTGCTCCTGGCCAGTGTCCCGGTGAGCTGGGCGGGCTGGGACCCCCTTTGGCGGGTGCAAGGGGGAGTGGGGGGAAGGAGCTGCCCAGGGATGAGAGAAGAGGGTGGGATGAGCTTGGAGCAGAACTGGAGCAGCAGGAGCATCTTCTCTTCCTCACTGACCTGGGCTGGGAGAAAAGGATGAGACGGGATTGGAACAGCGGGATTAGAGCAGCAGGAACATCCCCCCTCTCCCTGCTGCCCAGGACTGGGAGAAGGGGATGGGATGGGAGTTGGAGCAGCAGGAACATCCTCCCTCCCCTCTGCCCAGGGTTAGGTGGACACGGGGCAGTGGAGGGGCAGAGAAAGGTGCCAGGGCAGGTGAGGTGCCAGACCTTTGGATGAGATGTTGGACCTCCAGGTGGGGTTTCCAACCTCTGGAGAAGGAGTCAGAGCTCAGCCTCAGCCGTGGCCTCTCGTGTGTCCCTGGAGGGCTGCCCTGGCTCTGGGCTGTCTGGAGCAGCCCAGGGTGACCATTCCCACCCCATTCCCACCCCATTCCCACCCTTCCCCAGTGGAAGAGCGGCCGCCTGGTGCACCTGGGCTGGACGGCGGGGGAGGACCTGCTGTGCATCCAGGAGGACGGGACTGTGCTGGTCTACAACCTGTTCTGCGAGTTCAAACGGCACTTCAGCATGGGAAATGTGAGGGGCTGGGGGCACGGGGTGGGCTGGGGGGAGGGCACCTCAGATCCCATCGATCCCACCCCTTGCCATGGGCAGGGACACCTCCCACTATCCCAGGTTGCTCCAAACCCTGTCCAGCCTGGTCTTGGACACTTCCAGGGATCCAGGGGCAGCCACAGCTTCTCTGGGCAACCTGTGCCAGGGCCTGCCCACCCTCACAGCCAGGAATTCCCTCCCAGTATCCCACCCCAATCTCCCATTTTCCAGTGGGAAGCCATTCCCCCTTGTCCTGTCACTCCAGGCCCTTGTGAGATGCCCAGGGTGGAGTTTGGGGGACATGGAATCGAGTCAGGGGCTCTCCCAGCCCTCAGGAATGCGCTGGGATCGATCTGTCCCTGTGGCTCCTGAGGCCAGGACAGTCCCCTCCTCTCTGGCTCTGTGAGCTGGGCCCCCCACCGTGTCCCCAGTGTCCCCAGTGTCCCACCCTGCCGTGTCTGGGCGCAGGAGGTGCTGCAGAACCACGTGCTGGAGGCGCAGGTTTTCCACACGG
>NW_020956767.1:0-3600 GCF_003031625.1 Empidonax traillii | reverse complement strand
CTGTGTCCCCTGTGCCCCCTGTCACACGCTGTCCCCCAGGGCTGCAGCAGCCCCCAGCGTGCTGGGCTGTGCTGTCCCAGGACAGGGTGACCGTGGTGCTCCTGGCCGTGGGACCGGAGCTCTTCCTGCTGGACAACACCTCCTGCTCCAGTGTGGTGAGGGAATGGGAATGTGGGAATGGGGGTGCTGCGGGCCCTGTCCCTGTGTCCAGGTCCTTTCTCTGTCCCTGCTGTCTCATGGGATGCTCCCAGCCCCCACGCTCCATGGCAGGTCCTTCCCTTGTCTGTCCTGTCCCACAGGATGCTCCCAGGTCCTTCCCTGTCCCAGGGGATGCTCCCAGGTCCTTTCCCTGTCCCACAGGATGCTCCCAGGTCCTTCTCTGTCCCACAGGATGCTCCCAGGTCCTTTCCCTGTCCCACAGGATGCTCCCAGGTCCTTTCCCTGTCCCAGGGGATGCTCCCAGGTCCTTCTCTGTCCCACAGGATGCTCCCAGGTCCTTCCCTGTCCCAGGGGATGTTCCCAGGTCCTTTCCCTGTCCCACAGGATGCTCCCAGCCCTCCACACTCTCTCCCAGATCCTCCCTGCCGCTGTCCCATTGCTGCCCCATCCTGCCCAGAGGGGTGAGGGAAGGGCCCCCCAGCTCTGACCTTTCCCCAGTTCCCCCCACCCAGGGGGGACACTCTGGGACCCCAGGAAGTGTCCCCACATCCCCTCCTGTCCTGCCCAGACTCCCCCTGGGCTGAGCCCCTCGGCAGGGCCGTTCCTGCACATGGCTGTGTCCTTCAACCACCGGCTCCTCGCCCTGTTCTGCGACTCTGGGTACATCTGGATGGGCCTGGCCACGCTCAAGGTGAGCCTGGGGGGGCACTGGGGGCCCCCACGTGCGCAGGGCTGCAGGAGCCCATGTATATATATAATATATAATATATAACATATGATATGCATCATGTACGGAAGGATTGTCTGAGTGTGGCCATATTGGAAGTTTGAGGAGAGAGTTCAGCAGTGTACAAAGTCTGAATTGCTGGAGCCACAGCAGTGGGGATACATTTTAAATAATCAGGCAAAAAATTAATGAGTGATTTTATGACTTAAGCAAAGCCCAGATGTGAAATGTAGCGTGGTTTTTTTTTTTTTTTCCACAAGTGAAATTCTTTTCTTGGTATTGATTTTCTTAAGTTGGAATTAGAATGGACTTGGTTTAGTTTGATTTAAAAAAAATGAAATTTGGGGTGTCCTTCCCCTGAGTGTATCCCTGGCTCCCACGCTCCTGGGGCCCACCCCAGCTGCCCAGGTGTGTTCCCTGATCCCCCCTCTCTCCCCCAGGAGAAGCTCTGCGAGTTCAACAGCACCGTCCGCTCCCCCCCCAAGCAGATGGTTTGGTGAGTGGGTGGTCCCTGCCCCACCCCTGCCCCTGGCAGTGCCCAGGGTCCCCCTGGTGTCCCCCCAGCCGTGGGGGTGACAGGGTTCATGGGTGGGGTCCCCCAGGTGCACGCGGCCCCGCAGCCGGCAGCGAGCCGTGGTGGTGGCCTGGGAGCGGCAGCTCATGGTGGTGGGGAATTCCTCGGAGTGCATCCGGTATCCTTTGGGAAGAGGGGCCGGGGATGTTCCCAAAGCCCAGCCCGAACTCCTGCCTGCCACGGTCACTGCTGTCCCCGGGGGTCCCCCCGGAGCCCCCCAGGGTGGGCACAGGACAGTGACCGTGTGCTGCTGGGATCCCTCTCCCCTCCCTGCTCCTGGGGAGCACCAAAGCTCCCCCAACCCCTCCAAGCCCCCCTGTTCTGGGGGTGCCACTCCCTGTGGTGGGAGCACTGGCCCTGCCCAGGGTGGTTGGGGGATTCCTGCCCCCACAAAGTGCTCTGCAGCCCCCACAGTCGCTCCCAGGCCCTTTCCCTGTCCCATGGGACGCTCCCAGTCCCCCCACTCCCTCCCAGGTCCTTCCTTCTGCTGTCCCAGAGACAGGTATTTACAGGGATACCTGGCCCCATCCTGGCAGGGAAAAGGGGAGGAAAGGACCCTCCCCTCTGAGCACTCCCAGCCCCGTGGTCCCTCAGCAGTGGGGGGGTTGGGGCTGCCCCCGGAGCCGTGTGCCCCCCAGCCCTTAGCGGGAGCACAGCTTTGTCCTGGATGAGGATTCCCACCTGGTGCCCGAGCTGGACGGGGTCCGGATCCTGTCCCGCACCTCCCACGAGTTCCTGCACGAGATACCAGGTGAGATGGGCTGGGGGGCACATCCCTGCTGGGCACCTGGGGTGTGGCTGCCCCATCCCTAGGAGTGTCCAGGTCAGGTTGGACAGGGCTTGGAGCAATCTGGGATAGTGGAAGGTGTCCCTGCCCATGGCACGGGGTGGCACTGGATTTGAGGTCCTTTCCCACCCAACCCATTGCACAGTCCCTGTACCAGGATGGTGCTGGGCTCTCCCTGGTGCTGCACACAGGGAGGTGGGACCAGTGCCAGCAGGTGCAGGTGACACCCCTGGTCCAGAGCAGCCTCTCAGGTGTGTTTGATCCCAATTCCCACAGAGGCCAGCCAGGAAATCTTCCGGATTGCCTCCATGGCCCCGGGGGCTCTGCTGCTGGAGGCACAGAAGGAGTACGAGGTACATCCCCCCTCCTGGAGTGGGAGCGGGGGGATCCCGGGGGTCCTTCCTGAGCCTTCTGTGTCCCCATTCCCAGGGGTCCCCCATTCCTGGGGGTCCGTCCTGAGCTCCGTGTCCCCCTTTCCTGGGGGTCTCCCATTCCCCGTCCCTGCAGAAGGAGAGCCAGAAGGCCGACGAGTACCTGCGGGAGATCCGGGAGCAGCAGCTGCTCCCCGAGGCCGTGGGCCAGTGCATCGAGGCCGCGGGCTACGAGCACGAACCCCACACCCAGAAATCGCTGCTGAGGGTGAGCCAGGGCGAGGGGGAGGAGGGGCAGGCCGAAGATCCTCCCTCCCTCCCCCCTCACACCTGATCCCACAGGCAGCTTCCTTCGGGAAGTGCTTCCTGGACAAGTTCCCCCCGGAGAGCTTCGTGCGGATGTGCCAGGACCTGCGGGTCCTCAACGCCATCCGGGACTACCAGATCGGCATCCCACTCACCTTCACCCAGTATCCACAGCTGCAGGGGCTGGCATGGGATCCAGGGTGGGATCGGGGTTGGAGGGGCCTCTCCAGCGGGGATGGAGCCCCTCGGTGCTGGGGCTGCAGGGCTGGGACGCTCCTGGGAATCATGGAAGGGTCATGGCTGAGACCCCCACGCTCATCACACCTGGGAATCATGGAAGGGGGTCAGGGTTGAGACCCCCACGCTCATCACACCTGGGAATCATGGAAGGGTCATGGCTGAGACCCCCATGCTCATCACACCTGGGAATCATGGAAGGGGGTCAGGGTTGAGACCCCCACGTTCACCACACCTGGCACAGGTGCCCCATCCCGGAGCAGGGAGGCTCACGGAGTCTGGGCAGTGCCTGGCGCTCCTTGTCCCAGCTCCAAGGGGTTTGTGATCCCACATTTCCCTTGACCATCCCCACAGATACAAACAACTCACCATCGAGGTCCTGCTGGACAGGTGAGGGACCCCATCCCACATTCCCCCATCCCACATTCCCCCATCCCAC
>NW_020956766.1:96342-99400 GCF_003031625.1 Empidonax traillii | reverse complement strand
AGCAACACAAATATGCTGAAGACTGGAGAAAAAAGGAAGAGAGAGGAAAGTAGAATGATTCATTCAGATTCATTCAGTGCTCTTTGTAAGAAAGAAGTAGCCTGTACTTGTTCACTGAAGGATAACTCAAAACACATCCATGCTAAGCTGTGCATTGAAGAGGTGAATCCAAAAATTTCTACCACTGTGAAGAGTGACATAATTAAGGCTGAAAATAAAGCATTCAAAAAGCAAACAAAGATACACACACACATAAATATACACTATTCTTTTTTTTCTTTAGCAGAAAAAATGAGGGAGGGTCTGCAAAAAAACTGCTTGATACGTGATCAATACATTCATAACCATACACGCTGCAGCAATAGGCATACCAAAAGTAGTTCTCTCAGTAACTTAGCGAAGCATGTTTTTTGCATTAACAATTCAATTCTAATCTCCTCCTCCTCTAATTTCCCCTAAGAGATTCAATAAAGCGACTTCATTGGAAATATGCCATCTAGAACAACGACTAAAAAGGATATAGTAAAAAATAACTGAAATTGCAGTGCAGAGGCTGATCTGACCATTTAGAGCAAAGCATGAGAAGATAACTGACACATCCATTGTGAAGTGATAAAAAAGCAGTCACCAGCATATTAGAAGCCACTTCTCTGCTTGACTACTATAAGAGTTAAAGACCTATCAGATCTGAAACAAACATTTCATTGAGATCTCCCAGGCATCTTCAGAAGTGACTGATATGAACAAAATTCCCTAAGCCACATATTGAGTAGTTAAAACTAGTGGTGCAAATCTTCAAGTTATAGCTAGTGGGGGAAAAGTGTGGTGGGGGTGGAAATCAAGTGTGAACTCTGCTTCCATAGAATTTAATGTCAGACTTCAATGTTTTACAGAAGGCTTGATCTGTTTAGAAACAGGCTTATACAGATTATGGCAGCTACTTCATAAGAAATCATTTTGCAAACCCTGACTTTGAATTTCTTACAGAATTAACTGATTGCAAATGGTCATTAACCTTCTGAAGTCACCATTCTTCACTTAAGACAGTATTGATATTTCCACCACACTGTTCTTCACTATCATAGACTGGAATTCAGCAAGGGAATAAGCAGTAGAGATCAGCAGACTCCAACAGAGCCATAAGGTCCATTTTGCCATTAATCTCATTTAAGTCTTCAAAAACAAAAGAATTACACACTTTGACTCTTCTGGAACACTACAAAATCATTATGGGACAATAAGAATGGTAGAATAATAAAGGAGGAAGGAAAAATAATTAGATGCTGATTTCTGATACAATGCTAACAACCTTTTAGACTTGGAAAGATTCTGAAATATCAGTTCTGTTGGGGATTGGGAAACACCAGAGGAGGACCCTGATGGAAAGGATGGGACGTCCTTCGCTGAGTGGAGAGCCAGATTTCTAGAAGGACATAGCCTGGGAGATGTTGATCCTGAAAAGCCACTACCTGGGACTGTAATGAAGTGACTTATGTTTTGGTGGAAAACCTATTCGTAGGTTTATCCTCCATTTTGTGTTCTTCTTCCTTGGACTCTTATGCCCTGACAGGCATGCCAACAGTTTTCCTACTGGTTGGACTACAGTGATGTAGCAACCAATCACAGAGTTTGGCGGGCCTTGGCTTTTGGCCACTCCTTAGTTCCCGCCCAGTTCAACCCCTTCATGTTTATGCATTCCCTGTTGTCCTATGAATGTAGGAGGATTTGCATGCTCCTCCCCTTCCTCCACCCAAGTTCTAGTCCCTTCTCCCCCTAACCCTATAAAATCCCTCCATTTTGTTTTAATAAACAGATCAGCCTTGGCTGCTGCTTGTACCACACCTTGTCTCTTGCCTCTCATTGAGCTGTGTGAGAGCGTGTGTGTGCTGTAGCTGGCTGGTAGCTTTCCTCACTGCCACTCACTGGAGAGCTACGAACCCCAGGCTGGTCAGCTCCCCTCCCAGACACAAAACCGCGTCACAGTTCTTGTTATCCCAAAAAGTGATGTTGCAATTATTCTGGTAATCTCTTGGTTGTCTAAAACACTCAACATGCCCCTAAGTTCACTAACCTTCAAGTTCCACCATCAGCAAAAGCTTGTATGCCTTCGTAAGGAAGCCAACAAGAAAACTGTCTTTGTAGTTGATGCGGATTTTGTGGAAAAGCAGTTGCGATCTCCACAATACAAGAAGGCTGCAGTTCACTTTCCAGACAACAAGAAGGCCACTGGTGGAGCAAAGAGGACATCTGACACTGAATGCTCTGACAAGGACCAATAGAGGGGCCCTGCCTTCTACCAGGAGAAGGAAAGGGACCTTCTGTTGTAGGACTCCTGCGAGTTGATGATCAACAAGTGCCAATAGCCACTTCAACAGTACATAGGCGACAATACCGGACCAATCGAGATGCTGTGATCCCTATTCAAAAGATGATCAGGAAGTTGGAGAGTCAAGGGGTGGTCAGTAAGACTCACTCAACCCTTCAACAGCCCCATTTGGCCTGTACGCAAATCCGATGGTGAATGGAGACTGACGGTAGACTATCGTGGCTTAAATGAAGTCACGCCGCCATTGAGTGCCGCTGTACCAGATATGTTGGAGCTCCAGTACGAGCTAGAGCCCAAGACAGCGAAGTGGTATGCTACCATTGACATAGCAAATGCATTTTTCTCCATTCCCTTGGCAGAAGAGTGCAGGCCACAGTTTGCTTTCACGTGGAGGGGCGTGCAGTACACCTGGAATCGACTGCCCCAGGGGTGGAAACACAGTCCCACCATCTGTCATGGGTTGATTCAGGTTGTACTGGAGAAGGGTGAGGCCCCAGAACACATCCAGTACATTGATGACATCATTGTATGGGGGGATACAGTGAAGGAAGTTTTCGACAAAGGAGAAAAGATCATTCAGATTCTCCTCAAGGCCGGTTTCGCCATTAAGAAAAGCAAGGTCAAGGGGCCTGCCAGAGAGATCCAATTCCTAGGGGTGAAATGGCAAGATGGAAGGCGCCAGATTCCAACCGAGGTCATCAATAAAATTGTAGCAATGGCTCCACCGACAAA
>NW_020956766.1:93088-94375 GCF_003031625.1 Empidonax traillii | reverse complement strand
AGCGCTATGTGCTTACCATGGTGGAAGCAACCACTGGATGGTTGGAGACATATTCAGTGCCCCATGCAACGGCCCGGAATACCATTCTGGGTCTGGAAAAACAGGTCTTATGGAGACATGGCACTCCAGAGCGAATTGAGTCAGACAATGGGACTCATTTCAAGAATAATCTAGTGGCCACGTGGGCACAGGAGCATGGTATTGAATGGGTCTATCACATTCCATATCATGCACCTGCTGCTGGGAAAATTGAAAGATATAATGGACTGTTAAAAACAACTTTAAAAGCACTATGTGAGGGAAAAATTAAGAACTGGGATAAGCACCTAGCCAAGGCCACCTGGTTGGTAAATACTAGAGGCTCTGTCAACCGAGCTGGCCCTGCCCAAGCAGAATCCCTCCACACTGTAGATGGAGACAAAGTTCCAGTGATTCACCTGAGAGGTATGTTGGGTAAAGCTGTTTGGGTTGCCCCTACCTCGGGCTAAGACAAACCCATTCGTGGAGTTGTCTTCGCTCAAGGGCCAGGGTACACATGGTGGGTGATGAGGAAGGATGGAAAGATACAGTGTGTGCCTCAAGGAAATTTATCTTTGGGAAAAAACTAACTTTGTGCTTCAAGTTGTTTTACAGGAGACCAGTCGCCAAGTGAGAGAGACTTGACCAATGCTGATACCAGTATCTGATGATGAAACAATAAACCAGTCCTAAACCTGAGCTGTGATTGTAACCGAAGTGCCAAGGATCCAAACCGAGCTACTGTTGATGCTGAAGTCAATCTTCTACCACAAAACAACTACTTCGAAGGACTATATATATATATATGTACATATGCGCGGGATATAAGCAAATACGTAAAATATAAATGTTACGTAAAATAGTATGGAATAAGGAGTGGAGAATGTAGTGGTTTTGAATCTAGGCCTTCCTTGGTGATCAGGTTGTAACCAGGGAACCAAGGTCATGTTCCCAGTATTCCATACGATTTTACGTAAGCAAGAGTATAATTAAGGAGAGAGAGGAAGCTCTCACTCTCTTTCTTCCGGCGGACCCAAGGTGGAGGTAACTCTACTATCGCTCTGCCCGGGTGAGGGAGTGAGGCCTGGCGTGTCTGGTTGGCCTTGAGAGGCGGACAGTGCTGTGGTAGCTGTGTGGTGTGGCTCGCTTCCTCTCGAGGGGAGTATTTAACTTTTTGTCCCTTTTTGTCCCTTTTGTATCCCTTTTTGTCCTTTTTTCCCTTTTCCCTTTCCCTTCCCTTTCCCTTTTGGGGAGTTCCCTTTTGTTGGT
>NW_020956766.1:84900-89929 GCF_003031625.1 Empidonax traillii | reverse complement strand
TATTTGCAGATTGGAAGAGGGGCAACAAGTTTCTCAGTAGTTTAACTCAATCAATTGATCAGTGTTCAATTAAACAGCCACTGAACTAAACCAGTCAAATAAACCAAAGCAGGAAATTACTTCATAGCTCCTGCAGCAGAGACAAGAAAGACACTGTGATGTCAAAAGTTCAGTTTCAAACAAACTGGGTGTGACGGTTTGGACTTGGTTTTCTGCTAAATGCCTGAAAGCTAGGACAGCAGACCCCTTCCCCCCTTCTTTCTTCCCTTAGGTTAAAGGAGAAAGAAACTATAAAAATTAAAGAACCCACAGTTAAGCTGCTTATATAAAAATATATTTATATTTACGCAAATTACAGTTATATACAGTTAAGATGCTATATACACAGAAAAAGGGGGTCCACCCCCCGCAGGGATAGGGAAAGGGAAAAAGGGGACAAAAGGGAATAAAAGGGACACCGAACAGGTATACTAGATCAAACTATACTAATAATTAATAAAACAGATCTCACCACGTCCCTTAGAACAGTAGGATTGGCAGTCACAGTTAGCACTCTTCAAACCCCCACGTGGTAGGACAGCGGACTCTGCAGGTCTCAGCCTTAGATAAGCGAGACTAACGCAGGGACTCACTGTTCCTAGACCTCGCCGGAAGAGAAGAGAGCGAGGTTTCTAATCTCCGATTTATTTATACTCTGGTTTACGTAAAAATTGTGTGGAATACTGGGTACTTGGCTCCTTCCTTGGTTACAAACTGGTCACCAAGGAAGGCCTAGACTAAAACCATCACATTCTCTACTCTTTATTTTATACTATTTTTACGTAAAATTTATATTTTTGCGTTTACTTATATTTTGCGCATATATACACATATACATGTTTGTATATAGTCTTTGTTTATTTTTCAGAGTATTCATTTTTTTGTAGAAGAATTAGTGTTAGTATCAGGATTGGTTTGGTTTTCATTCTTGGCTTTTAGGTTATAATTACAGTTTTCGTTTTCAGGGCTTGTCTTTTGGTTTGGGTTGGTTTATTATTGGATACTGGCATCAATTGTTTAGGCTTTTTTCGTTTGGTGATTGGTTTTTTGCAAAACACAATTTAAAGTACATGATTAGTTTTTTCTTAAGGTTAAATTTTTTTGGGGCATGCAGTGGATTTTTTCATTTTTTTTCATTACTTATTAGGTATTTCTGGGCTTTTGAGCGAAAACAATTCTACGAATGGGTTTGTTTTGGTTTGAGGAAGGAGTAATTTAAACAGTTTTTCTTAATATACTTTTTAGATGGATTACTGGAATTTTGTTTTCATTTACAGTGTGGAGGGATTTTGCTTGGGCAGGATTAGTTCGATTGACAGAGCTTTTAGTGTTAATAAGTCAGGTGGCTTTGGCTAAGTGCTTGTTTTAGTTCTTGAAAGTACTTTCACTTAGTGTTTTCAGAGTTGTTTTTAACAGTCTATTACATTTTTCAACTTTTCTGGCAGCGGGTGCATGATATGGAATGTGATACACTCATTTAATATCATGTTTCCGTGTTTAAGTGGTCACTAGATTATTTTTAAAATGAGTTTCGTTGTCTTACTTAATTCGGTCTGGAGTGCCATGTCTTCACAGGATTTGTTTTTCAAGACTTAGGATGGTATTTCGGGCTGTTGCATGTGGTACTGAATATGTTTCTAACCATCTAGTAGTCGTTTTCACTATGGTAAGCACATAGTGTTTACTTTGGCGGGTTTGTGGTAATGTGATGTAATTAATTTGCCATGTTTTTCCGTATTTATACTTGTTTCAGCGTTCACTATACTATAGGGGCTTCAACTTTTTGGTCTGTTTAATGGCAGCACAGGTTTTACAGTTATGAATAATCTGGGAAATAGTGTTTATGGTTATATCTACTCCTCGGTCTCGTGTTCATTTGTAGGTGGCATTTCGGCCTTGATGGCTTGAAGCATCATGGGCTCATTGAGTTAGGAACAATTCTCCTTTTTGCTGCCAGTCTAGGTTTATTTGTGACACTTTGACTTGTGTAGCACGGTCTGCCTGTCTGTTATGAGCATGTTCTTCATTAGCTTGATCCTTGGGCACATGGGCATCAACATGGCGGACTCTTACATTCAGTTTCTTTGCTTTGGCAGCGATGTCTTGTCACAAATCGGCAGCCCAGATGGGTTTTCTTTTACGTTTTCAATTTATTTTCTTCTACTTGTTTAGCCATCTCCAAAGGGCATTGGCTATTATTTACGAATCGGTGTATAGGTAGAGTTTTGGCCATTCTTCTTTCTTTGTAATGTCTAGGGCTAATTGGACAGTTTTGAGTTCTGCAAACTGATTTGATTTACTTTTACCTTTAGTGGCTTCTGTCACTCTTCGGGTGGGACTTCACACAGTTGCTTTTTATTTCCGGTTCCTTTTTACAATGCGGTAAGAATTGTCAGTGAAAAGGGTATAGCGTGTTTCTTTATCTGGCAGTTGATTATATGGTGGAGCTTCTTCAGTTCGACTCACTGGCTCTTCTTCTTTTTCATCTGCTAGACTGAAGTTCTCACTTTCAGGTTAATTGGTTATAATTTCTAAAATTCCAGGGTGATTCGAGTTTTCCATTCGGACACGTTGCGTGATCAAGGTCATTCACTTGTTTTACGTGGCATTGGTGGCATGATGCGTAGAGGGCACTTTATTCTTGAACATCTAGTTTAGTACTGGTAATCGGGGTGCCAGGAAGAGTTGTGTTTCGGTACTAATTACTTCTGAGGCTGTTCGTATGCCTTCATATGCCGCTAAGATTTCTTTTTCCATAGGGGTGTAATTGGCTTCAGAACCTCTGTAGTTTCGGCTCCAGAAGTCAAGTGGTCGCCCTCGCGTTTCACTAGGCACTTTTTGTCAGAGGCTCCAGGAGGGATCTTTATCTTCAGCTGTAGAGTAAAGTACGTTCTTTACATTTGGTCCCGTCCTGACTGGCCTAAGAGTTACAGCATGTGCAATTTCTTGTTTGATTTGCTTGAAAGCTTGTTGTTGTTCAGGACTCTATTGGAAGTTGTTTTTTTTACGGGTTACAAAGTAAAGAGGGCTTACAATTTGGCTGTATTCGGGAATGTGCATCCTCCAGAAGCCTATGGCTTCCAGAGAAGTTTGGGTTTCTTTTTTGTTTGTTGGTGGAGCCATTGCTACAATTTTATTGATGACATCTGTTGGAATCTGACGACGTCCATCTTGCCATTTTATTTCTAGGAACTGAATCTCTTTGGCAGGTCCCTTGACTTTATTTTTCTTGATGGTAAAATTAGTTTCAAGGAGAATTTGGATGATTTTTTGTTCTTTTTCAAAAACTTTTTCTGCTGTGTTTCCCTATATGATGATGTTATCGATGTATTGCAGGTGCTCTGGGGCCTTGCCTTTCTCTAGGGTGGCCTGGATCAGTCCATGGCAAATGGTTGGATTGTGCTTCCACCCCTGGGGCAGTCGATTCCAGGTGTATTGCACACTCTTTTAGGTGAAAGTAAACTGTGGCCTGCACTTTGCTGCCAAGGGAATGGAGAAAAACGCATTAGTAATATTAATAGTGGCGTACCACTTCGCTGTCTTGGACTCCAGCTCGTACTGGAGCTCCAACATGTCTGGTACAGCAGCACTCAATGGTGGCGTGACTTCATTCAAGCCACGATAGTTCACTGTTAGTCTCCATTCTCCATTAGATTTACGTACAGGCTAGATAGGGCTGTTGAAGGGTGAGTGTGTTTTGCTGACCACTCCTTGGCTCTCTAACTTCCTGATCATCTTGTGAATGGGGATCATAGCATCTTGGTTTGTTTTATACTGTTGCTTGTGTACAGTTGCGGTGGCTATAGGCACTTGCTGATCTTTGACTCGGAGTAGTCCCACAACGGAAGGGTCTTTTGAGAGGCCAGATAGGGCAGACAATTGCTTGGACTTTTCTCCAATCACTGTGGCTACACCGAAAGTTCATTGGTACCCTTTTGGGTCTTTGAAGTATCCTCTTTTTAGGTAGTCCATACTAAGAATGCAAGGGGTTTCTGGCCCTGTCACAATGGAATGCTTTTGCTATTGGTTTCCTGTCAAGCTCATATCGGCCTCTACTACTGACAATTCTTGAGACTCTCTGGTCACTTCAGAAATAGAAACAGTTTCTACACTCTTATGCTCCGATGGCATTAAAGTATACTGGGCACCAGTATCCACTAAAGTTCGGTATTTCTGAGGATCCGATGTGCTAGGCTATCGAACTTACACAGCCCAGTAAACCTTATTATTTTCTTGGTCCCTATCCTTCTTTTGGCAGAAGGCAGGGCTTCTCTATTGGTCTTGATCAGAGTATTCATCGTCTGACTTTGACTTTGCTTTCTTAGAAGTTTTCTTGTTACTGTCAAAGCGGATTTCCATCTTTTTGTGTTTCAGGGATTGCAGGGCATCTGCATCAACCACATAGACAACCTTTTTGTTGTCTTCCTTTTGTTGTAATTTTCTTATTCTGGCTTTAAGTTTTGAAGTGGGTGCACTATCCCACTTCTTCATGTTTTCTCCCTTACCACGCAGATAGGACTACAGTTGGTTGCGTGATTTCCGTCTGGGGTATCCTCTCCTTCTGCGTGCTAGGAAAGGAGACTGTGAACGAGGCCGGGATTAAGTACCAGGATACTAAACCAGACACATCAAATACACAGGTGGAGAGCAAGCAGAGCTACCATGTTCTTTCCTGGGACAGTACTGTAATTAGAACACAGTCTGATCTTAAACTAGTCTTAGCACCTCTGCATTTTAGCTAATCTTCAAAAGACGTGATTCTCTTTGCACAGCAGGTGCAAAAGGTTCATCCACAACCAAATCATGCTGTATATCAGAATATATACTGTATGTTCTGAGAGCACCAGACAAAGACTGTTTAAACAGTTATAACTTGCAAGAGTTGTATCTTTATATTATCTTCATGTTTATTTTATTAAATAGTAAGCTAACTTCCTATAATTATTTTAATATATTTACACCAAGCTCAGCTTGAATGAGAGTTCTTTTT